>NW_028134439.1:0-72549 GCF_964662115.1 Mustela nivalis | reverse complement strand
TTGCCCCAAGCAGCCAGTGGGAATGTGAGGTGGCATTTGCAGACATTCATGCTTAGACCCCTTCTCTCGAGTCTTTCTGTAGGGGTCATCCTAGAACCATCTCATAGTACTCGACTGTCCTACAGAGGAAATCTTGATGTTTGGGGCAGCTCATAACTCCCAGCGTTGGGAAACCTCCCTGGCCTCATGACGCCCCCACCCCCTTCAGGAAGGGGCCATAATAGACAAAAACTCCAACCTGAGGCAACGTCTGATACTCGCCCTGACCTCAGATGCACGAGATCTTGATTCAGTCTCTGCAGAGTGGGCCTGCCATGCCCTCGGCCCCAAACCTAACGCTAGCTTGTGTTTTCAGACTTCCCTCTTCACACTCCTGGCAAACAAGCCCTCCAGACTGGGAATTCCAGAACCACAACACAGTTTTCTGCCTGCCCACCAGAAGAAAAACGTTGCCCTATGGGGCTCTCCAGAAACCACAAATGAGAACCAACCTGCTCTGGCCTCGACTGCACCCTAACTGGAAAAGCTACCCTGGTCAGTAATGCTCTGTCTGACACAGCCTGACGTCCCGACAGACAAGGAAACAGCTGGCTGCACACTAAGCACATCAGACAGGCCATGGCCTTATGCTGTCATCTCTTCCCAACCTGGGTTTTCAGACATCTGACCCTAGATATTATATCAAATCCTGGCAAACGTGGGTAACTGAAGCACAAATCAGATCTTCTCCTTCCCCATGGCTGGAAAGCTTGCTGTTGGCATGGAGTCATACCTTCAGTGTAGGAGAAACCTTCATGGCCCCTGAGGCCAAGCCTAAACTTGAGTGCCTCCTTGGGTACAAACTCGCATTGGGACCATCAGCATGGGCCCCATGTCGAAGTAAGGTCTCTCTGGGCCTTGACTAAGAGCCCGCATATGGGGCTTGCCAAGCCCCTATGATCCCAATCTTCACAAGAGCTCGAGTATTCCATTTGCTCGAACCCAGGACTGTGATCTGGACTCCCTCTCCTGGAAGAACACATGAGCCAGACAGCAGGACTCCACCCTTCCCACAAAATGTCCCCAAAATCTTAAGAGCTGGACCAACTCCTCAGAGAGGGAGACTCTTCCATAGCCCCTGAGGTCACCCCTACATTCCACGGCTATGGGAGACAAAACATCCAAAGACAAAAGCTTGCGTGACTGCCTCCCATTTGCCCTTCTTTCATAAGCTGAGGATCTCCTCTCACGGTCTGTGGGTCCATCCTGCCATGCTCTCGGCTCCGCACCCAAGCCGAGTTTGTGTTTTCAGAATTCTGTGCCCACAGCCCGGACCCACACACCCTCCAGGCTAGGGCCTATGGAGACACACTGAAGGACTGTGCCAGTCCTCTCCAAGAAAACTGTACCCAATCCATTGGCCACAACCCTAGAGATTAGGAAAATCCAATAAGGTCTCCAAGGCCATGCCTCGGCCATGGACTAAGAGGGGCACTCTGACACCAGCTGAGCAACTATCTCCACTTAGATACGCAGACAGTGTCCCCAGAGACAGAAGATTGAAACAGACAGGCATCTAGGCTCTAATCTGAACCCTAGCTTTGGTTTCCAGGTGTCTCTACTCAGATAACTGGTTTGAAGACCAGTATCTGGGGATTTTCTGAGGCACCAAAGAGAACCTGTCTCATCTCCACATAGGGATCTCTTTTTAATTGGAGCAATATTACACCCTTCGGTTAGTCGAATACTTCATGGCCCCTGAGCTGCCAACATATTCCAAGGTCTCCATGCACACAAACCCACATTATGACCCATCCGCAGGAGAGTCCATTTCAATTCAGCCCCCTAGTTAGCTCGCCCCAGAGCCAGTAGTTCAAACATGTCTTGTCACAAAGAGCCAATGGGAATGTGAGGTATGCTGTACAGGCATCCATCCTTCGAATCCTGCTCTCCAGTCTTTCCGTATGGGACATCCTGGAGCCATTCAACAGGACTCGACTGTCCAGCAGATGGAAAGCTTGTGGTATGGGTCAACGCACAAACTAGAGTTTGTGCTGGTGTCTAAGGTGCTGTGCAGGATTCTCCAATCTTGAGGGTTTGGCACAGGTCGAAGGGCATGGTTTCCTACTGGGGACAGGAGATATTCTATTGTGTGGCTCAGGGACCACATGTTGTATCCTAAGTTGGTATTTCAGAACAGGACCCTGAGGACAGATGCCTGAAAACCTAATCTAGTGTTCCAATGACGTCCTAGGAGCATGTCAGGTACAATCTTCTGACCCAGGAACATTGAAATGGCTGTCTGCTTGGATGTAGGTGATCAGGGCGTTTCAGACTGGCATTTGTGTCCAGTGCTGCCGACAATATTGGGTTGGGCTCAGGGCTCTTGCGTGTTTCTCCTAAACTGGAAGGTTTGGGCAGGTTTGACGGGCACAGTTTCCTTGGGGATGGCAGGCCTAGTCATGTGTTGTGGATCCAGAGACCCTGTCCTGGAGGGCATATGAGCCATGGTTTTGGGAGAGAAGTCTGCAAACACAAATGTGGGTTATGGTTAGTGGAAAGGTGATCACAGGCCCAATGAGTAGACCTGGAGTGCAGCTTGTCAGGAGTTGTAATTAGGGTGACTGGAAGGCAGTAGCACAGGCTTTTCTCTCTATATTGTGTGTCCAGGATGGCCTCGGAATGCAGGTATAGTCTCATGGGTCCATGGGAAACTTTTCCTCTCTATGGATCTGTGCAGCTCATAGTTTGGTGGCTTTTTTGGGGAAGGGAAGAGTGTTGTTTTCCATCTTATGGGTGCCCCAAAACAGGGATTCCAGATACAGGCTCTTTTTCTGGGCATCTGGGACTTCCCACCAAGGGTTAGGATTTGCACCTAGGGGTGTATGAGGCCTGCAATGCGGGATCATGATGGTGCAACTGAGAGGGATTGTTTGAAAGCTTGCTCAGGCTGAGTCTCACAATGCCTGTTTGCTCCCATGGCGGCCCTCAGGAGTGGGAGTGGTCTCATTGGTCATATATCTGGCTCCCTCTTAGAGAGTTGGACACCCAACCCAACAGCCAAATGTCCTGCCATGAGGAAGGATGAGTTCTCTTCCGTCAGGTTCCTCTGTGCTTCAGGTTGCCCCATTGGCAGGGTTTCCAGCAAGGTTTCGAGATAGGTGCCTGAATACCAAGGATGGGTGGAGATGACGTACTTGGGCCATAGCAATCCCAAATGCTAGATATGAGGCCTAAAACTCGGTCGGGGCTCAGGCTCTGTCAGACACAGCGCTAGTGGCCATGACAGCCTTTATATCAGAGTAGATTCGAGGGCGGAGCAGATTGATCCTCATGTGGAGTTTCTTGGGAAGATTCCCAGGCATTTGTTCATTCAATAGGGAAGGCAGAATGCTGTGTTGTGGCTCCAGATTTCCCAATCACGAGAGCTTGGGGACCAGTCAGTTTTGGGTGGAATTGTAAACAAAAGCTATGGTTCAATTCAGTGCCAAGCAGAAGGCAGTTCCAATTTGTAGCAGTTTACTCGAGACATCCAGCACTGGAATAAGGGTGGATGTCAGATGCTTGCTCACACTAGAGTTTTTGTCTATGATGACCGACAAGTGGAGGGGTGGTATAAAGAGGCCATGGAGGAGTTCACATGCTGAGGCCTGTGAACTGCTGCAAAAAGTAACATTTCTTTGTACAGAGTAGGTGAAGTCTGGTTTGTTTACTCTAGGTTTCCCCATGTGGAAAGTTTGTGAAGAAGAGCTCTCCGGCATGGATGCCAGGAAAGCACACCTCCATTGACAATTGCAGCTGAGGAACATGGCAGATTCGTTCTGGTGGCTCTGGGACAAAGTGCCAAGGCCTTGAGTTGACATGGGATCTCTTGCAGATGGGTCACAATGCTTGTTTGTTACCAGGGAGAACTTAGAATGTGCTAGTTGCTAAGGTGCCATGCAGGATTCTCCTACCCTGAGGGTTTGGCACAGGTCGAAGAGCATGGTATTCTTCTGGGGACAGGGGATGTTCTGTCGTGTGGCTCAGAGACCACATGATGTGTCATAGATTGGTATTTCAGAACAGGCCCCTGAGGACAGATGCCTAAAAACCTAATGGGGTTCCATTGAGAGCCTACTGGCATTTTAGGTTCAATCGTCTATCTCACGATCATTGACTTGGCTATTTACCTGGATGTAGGTGATAAGGGTGTTTCAGACTGCGCATTTCCATCCCGAGTGGCCGGCAATATTGGTGTGGGCTCAGGGGCCACACAGGTTTCTCCTAATCTGGAAGGTTTGGGCAAATCTGATATGCACAGTGTCCTTGGGGTTGGCAGCCAGAGTTCTGTGGTGTGGCTCCAGAGATCACATTCTGGTGGGCATGTGAGCCATGGTTTTGGGAGAGAAGTCTGCAAACACAAATACAAATTAGGGTGAGTGGCGAGGTGATCACAGGCCCAATGCATAGACCTGGAGGGAAGCTCGTCATGAACTATAATTAGGGAGACTGGAAGGCAGTAGCACAGGCTTTTCTCTCTGGATTGTGTGTCCAGGATGGCCTTGGAATGCAGGTGTGGTCTCATGGGTCCATGGAAGTCTTTTCCTCTCTATGGATCCTGGTGGCTCTCCATAGTTTGGTGGCTTTTTCGGGGAAGGGGAGAGTGATGTTTTCCACCTTATGGGTGCCCCAAAACAGGGATTCCAGAGACGGGCTCTGGTTCAGGGCATCTGGGACATCACAACAAGTGCTAGGATTTGGGCTTAGGGCATATTAGGCCTGCAATGCGGGTTCATGGTGGTGCAACAGAGAAGGATTGTTTGAAAGCATGCTCAGGCTGAGGGTCACAAGGCCTGTTTGCCTCCAGGGCATCCCTGAGGAGTTTGTGTGGTCTCACTGGACTTGTAAATGACTCCCCCTTTCAGGGTTGAACACCCATCCTAACAGCCAAGTTTCCTGATATGAAGAAGGAGGAGTTCTCTATTGTGCTTCAGGATGCCCCATTATCAGGGATTCCAGCAAAGGTCTGGGGACAGGTGCCTGAATACCAAGGATGGGTAGAGATGAAATACTTGAGCCATGGCATTTCCAAATACTAGATGTGGGGCTCAAACTCTGGTGACTGACACTAGGTCTGGGCTCAGGCTCTGTCAGACACAGCACTAGTGGCCAGGGCAACCTATAAATCAGCGTCCCTCCGATATAGGGCCGAGCAGATTGATCCTCATGTGGGGTTTCTGGCCAGACTCACCAGGCACTTGTTTCTATCGGGAAGGCAGAATGCTGTGTTGTGTCTCCATAATTCGCTATCAAGAAGGCTTGGGGACCAGTCGGGTGAGGAAGGAATTGTAAACACAAGCTACAGTTCAATTCACTGCCAAGCGGAAGGCAGTTCCTGTGTCCAGCAGCTTTTTCGAGATATCCAGCACCTTAGTAAGGGAGGACGTCGGATATTTGCTCACACTAGAGTTTGTGTCTATGATGACTGACAAATGGAGGGGTGGCGTCAAGAAGCCATGGAGGGATTTTCACGTTGAGACTCATGAGCTGCTCCAAATAGCAAGGTTTCGTTCTACTGGACAGGTGGAGTGTGGTTTATTTGCTCCAGGGTCCCCCATGTGGAAAGTTTGGGTAGCAGAGCTCTACCGCATGGATGCCTGGAATGTTGAACTTCATTGACCATTGCAACTGAAGAACATGGCAGCTTTATTCTGGTGTCTCTGTAGCAAAGTACCAAGTCCTTGATTTGACATGGAATCTCTTGCAGATGGGCCACACAGCTGGTTTGTTACCAGGTAGATCTTAGAATGTGCTGGTGGCTTAGTAGTTGTGCAGGAATCTACTACTCTGGGATTTTGCACAGATTGTAGGGCACGGTTTCCTTCTGGGGACAGGAGATGTTCTGTTGTGTGGCCCAGCCACCACATGTTGTATCATAAGTTCGCATTCTAAAACAGGCCTCTGAGGACACATGTCTGAAAACCGAATCAATGGTTCCAATGACGTCCTAGGGGCATGTTAGGTTCATTATTCTGACTCAGGACCATTGACTTGGCTGTGTTCCTGGATGTAGGAGATCAGGGTATTTCAGACTGTGCATTTGTGTTCAGAGCGGCCGCCGAAATTGGGGTAGGCCCAGAGGCCTTGTAGGTTTCTCCTAATCTAGACAGTTTGGGCAACTGTGATGGGAACAGTTTCCTTGTGGATGGCAGGGACAGTCCTGCAGTGTGGATCCAGAGACCCCATCCTGGAGGGCATGTGTGCCATGGTTTTGGTAGATAAGTCTGCAAACACAAATTCGAATTAGGGTGAGTGGCGAGGTGATCACAGGCCCAATGCATATACCTTGAGAGCAGCTCATCTGGAACTGTAATTAGGGTGAATGGAAGGCAGTAGCACAGGCTTTTCTCTCCGGATTGTGTGTCCAGGATGGCCTCGGAATGCAGGTGTGTTCTCATGGGTCCATGGGAGACATTGCCTCTCTATGGATCCTGGTGGCTCCTCATAATTTGGTGACATTTTTGGGGAAGGGATGAGTGCTGTTTTCCATCTGAAGGGTGCACCAAAACAAAAATTCCAGAGATGGTCTCTGGGTCTGGGCACCTCGAAAATCCCACCAAGTTTTATGATTTGAACCTACAGGCATACCAGGCCTGAAATGAGGGATCATTGTGGTGAATCTGAGAGGGATTTTTTGAAAGCATGCTCAGGGTGAGGGTCACAATGCCTGTTTGTGCCAAGGGTAGTCCTCAGGAGTGTGTGTGGTGTCATTGATGTTGTAACTGGCTCCCCCTTTGAGGGTAGAACACCCATCCCAAAAGCCAGGTTTATTGCCATGGGGAAAGAAGATTTCTCTATTGTGCTTCAAGTTCCCTAATTGGCAGGGATCCCTGCCAAGGTCTGGGGACAGGTGCCTGAATATCAAGGATGGGTAGAGATGACATACTTTGGCCATGGCAATCCCAAATGCTAGATATGGGGCCTGCTCTTTAGTGGCTGAAACTCAGTCGAGCTCAGGCTCTGTCAGACACGGCACTAGTGGCCATGGCAGCCTATAAATCGGTGTTGACTCGAGGGCCGACCTGATTGATCCTCATGTGGGTTTTCAGGGCAGACTCACCAGGCATTTCTTCATTCGATGGGGAAGGCAGAATGCTGCGTTGTGGCCCCAGATTTCCCTATCAAGAGGGCTTAGGGACCAGTCAGGTGAGGATGGAATTGTAAACACAAGCTATGGTTCAATTCAGTGCCAAGTGGAAGGCAGTTCCAATGTGCAGTGGTTTATTCAAGACATCCAGCACTGGGATAAGGGTGCATGTCAGATGTTTGCTTAGACTGGAGTTTGTGTCTATGATGACCGACCAATGGAGTGGTGGCATCAAGAGTCCATGGAGCAGTTTACACGCTGAGGCCTGTGAGTTTATCCAAACATAAGGTTTCCTTCTACTGGACAGGGGAGGTCTGGTTTGTTTACACCAGGTTCCCCCATGTGCAAAGTTTGGGTAGCATAGTACTCGCACGTGGATACTGGAAAGCACACCTACATTGACCATTGCACCTAAGGAACATGGCAGGTTCTTCCTGGTTGCTCTAGGGCAAAGTACCAAGGCCTGGATTCTAATGAAGTTGGGTCACAATGCAGTTTTCTTACCACGGAAATCTTACTATGTGCTGGTGGCTAAGGGGCCATGTATGATTAGTCTATCCTGATGGTTTGACACCGGTCGAAGAACACGGTTTCTTTCTGGGTATCGGAGATGTTCTGTTGTGGGGCTCACGGACCAAATGTTGTATCATAAGTTGGTATTCCAAAACAGGCCTCTGAGGACAGATGCCTAAAAACTTCATCTAGGGTTCCAATGAAGTCCAAGGGGAATTTCAGGTTGAATCATCAGACTCAGGACCATTGACTTCGGTGTCTGCTTATATGTAGGCAACCAGGGTGTTTCTGACTGTGCCTTTGTGTACAGAGTGGCCTCCAATATTGGGGTGGGCTCTGGGGCCTTGCAGGTTTCTCCTAATCTTGAAGGTTTAGGCAAATTTGTGGGCACGGTTTCCTTGGGGGTGGCAGGCACAGTCCTGTGGTGTGGCTCCAGAGACTCCATCGTGGAGGGCATGTAAGCCATGGTTTTGGGAGAGAAGTCTGCAATCACAAACTCGGATTAGGTTGAGTTGCGAGGTGATCGTAGGCCCAATGCATAGACCTGGAGGGCAGATCGTCAGGAACTGTAAATCACGTACCTCGAAGGCACTAGCACTGGCTTTTGTATCTGGATTGTGTGTCCATGATAGCCTTGGAATGCAGGTGTGTTCTAATGTTTCCATGAGAGTATTTTCCTCTCTACGGATCCTGGAAGCTCCCAATAGTATGGTGGCTTTCTCATTTGAATGGAAGAGTGCTGTTTTCAATCTTAGATGTTCCCCAAAAAGGGATTCCAGAGAAGGGCTGTGAGTCTGGGTGCTTGGAAAATCCCACCAGGATTAGGATTTGGGCCTAGGGGAGTACCAGGCCTACAATGTGTGACTTGGAGGTACAACTGAGAGCGTTTGTTTGAAAGCATGCTAGTCTGAGTGTCACAATGCCTGATGTGATTAGGGCAGCCCTTATGAGTGGGAGTTGTCTCCTTGGCCATGCAGCTGGCTACCACTTTAATGTAGGACACCCATCCCAACTACCAGGATTCCTGCCATGGAAAAGGAAGAATTCTCTATTGTGCCTCAGGTTCCCCCATTAGCAGGTATTCTAGCAAATGTCTGGGGACAGATGCCTGAATACCAAGGATGGGTAGAGATGAGGGACCTGAGACATGGCCAGTCTCACATGCCTGACTCTCTGAGTAGCTGACATGAATTGAGCACTCAGGCTCTGTCAGAAACAGAACTAGTGGTCAGGGCTGAGTATGAATCAGGGATCCCTCAAGGGCTGAGCAGATGGATCCTCATGCAGAGTTTCTGGGCAGAATCACCATGCCCTTCTTCTTTCTAAGGGGAAGGCAAAAAGCTGCGTTGTGGCCCCAGAATTCCCTATCAAGCGGGCTTGGGGACCAGTAGGGTGAGGATGGAATTGTAAACTCAAGCTAAGGTTCAATTCAGTGCCAAGCAAAAGGCAGTTCCATTGTGCAGTGTCTGATTCCAGATATCCAGCACCTGAGTAAAGGTGAAAGTCAGACATTTCCTCATGCTGGAGTTTATGTCTATGATGACCGATGAATGGAGGGGTGGCGTCAAGAGGCCATGGAGGATTTCACATGCTGGGGCTTGTGAGATGCTTCAAACAGCAAAGTTTCCTTCTACCACACAGGGGGAGTCTGGTTTATTTGCTCCAGGGTCCCCCATGTGGAAAGTTTGGGTAGCAGAGCACTCCCACGTGGATGCCTGAAAAGCACACCTCCATTAAAATTGCAGCTGAGAAACATGGCCAATTCGTTCTGGTGGCTCTTGGGCGAATTACCAAGGCCTGGAGTTGACATGAAGTCTCATGAAGATGGGTCATAATGCAGGTTTGTTACCATGGAGACCTTACAGTGTGCAGGTGGCTAAGGGACCATGTAGGATTCATCTACCCTGAGGGTTTGACACTGGTCAAAGGGCACGGTTTCCTTCTCGGACAAGAGATGTTCTGATGTGGGGCTAACGGACCAAATGTATCATAATTTGGTATTGCAGAACAGGCCTCTGAGGATAGATGCCTGAAAATTTAATCTAGGGTTCCAATAAAATCCTAACGGAATGTCAGGTTCAATCCTCTGACTCAGTATCATTGACTTCAAAGTCTGCCTAGATGTAGGTGATCAGGGTGTTCCAGACTGTGCATTTGTGTACAGAGTGGCAACCAGTATTGGGGTGGGCTCAGGGGCCTTGCAGGTTTCTCCTAATCTGGAAAGATAGGGCAATTTGATGGGCACAGTTTCCTTGGCAATGGTGGGCACAGTCCTGTGGTGTGGCTCCAAAGACCCCATGCTGGAGGGCATGAGAGCCATGGTTTTCGGAGGGAAGTCTGCAAACACAAATGCGGGTTAGGTTTAGTGGCGAAGTGATTGTAGGCCCAATGCATACTCCTGGAGGGAAGCTCCGTGTGAAATGTAAATCGCATGCCTCAAAGGAGGTAGCACAGGCTTTTTTATCTGGATTGTGTATCCACGATGGACTAAGAATGCAGGTGTGGTCTCAGGTGTCCATGGGTGATATTTCCTCTCAAGTATCCTGGCGGCTCCTTATAATGTGGTGGCTTTCTCAGAGAGGAAAGAGTTCTGTTTTCCATATTAAGGGTGTCCCATAACAGGGATTGCAGAGAAGTGCTCTGGCTCTGGGCACCTGGAAATACCCACCAAGGGTTATGATTTGGGCATAGGGGCTTACCAGGCCTCCAATGCAAGTCCTGGAGATACAACTGAGAGCGTTTGTTTGAAAGCATGCTCAGGCTGAGGGTCACTATGCAAGCTTTTGCATAGGGTGGCCCTCAGGAATGGGGGTGGTCTCAATGGCCATTCAGTAGGCTAACACTCTGAGTGTTGGACACCCTTCCGAACTTACAGGAATCCTGCCATGGGGAATGAGGATTTACCTATTGTGATTCAGGTTCCCTCATTGGTAGGGATTCCAGGAAAGGTCTGGGGACACATGCCTGAATACCAAGGATGGGTAAAGATGACGGCTCTGTTCCGTGGCCAGTCTAACATGCGGGATATGGGCCCCGCCTTCTAGGTGGCTGACACGAGGTCGGGGCTTAGGCTCTGTCAGACACAACACTAGGGGCCAGGGCTGTCTAAAATTCAGGGTTCCCTCAAGGGACAAGTAGATTGATCATAATGTGGAGTTTCTGGGCAGACTCACCAGGCCCTTCTTCTTTCTATTGGGAAGGCAGAATGCTGTGTTGTGGCTGCAGAATTCCCTATCATGAGGGCTTGTGGACCAGTAGGGTGAGGATGGAATTGTAAACCCAAGCTATGAATAAATTCAGTGACAAGCGAATGGCATTTCCAGTGTGCAGCGGCTGATTCAAATATCCAGCACCTGAGTAAGCGCAGACGTCAGATGTTTGCTCAAGCTGGAGTTTGTGTCTATAATGACCGACAAATGGAGAGGAGTTGAAAAGAGGTCATAGAGAATTTCCCACACTTGAGCTTGTGAGATGCTCCAAACAGCCAGGTTTCCTTCTACAGGACAGGGCAGTCAGATTTGTTTGCTCGAGAGTCCCCCATGTGGAAAGTTTGGGTAGCAGAGCACTCCCACATGGATGCCTGGAAAGCACACTTCCACTGAACATTGCAGCTGAGGAACATGGCAGGTTCTTTCTGAAGGCTCTGGGGTGAAGTACCAAGGCCTGTAGTTGACATGGAATCTCATGAAGATGGCTCACAATGCTGGCTTGTTACCAGTGAGATCTTAGAATCTGCTGGTGGCTACGGGCCAAGTAGGATTCATCTACCCTGAGGGTTTGACACAGTTCCAAGAGCACGGCTTCCATCTAGAGAAAGGAGATGTTCTGTTGTGGGGATCAGGGACCATATGTTGTATCTTAAGTTGGTACTCCAGAACAGGTCTCTGATTACAGATGCCTGAAAACCTAATCAGGGGTTACAATGAGGTCATAGGAGCATGTCAGGTTCAATCTTCTGACTGAGAAACACTGACTTGGGTATCTGCCTGGATTCAGGTGATCAGCGTATTTCAGACTGCACATTTGTGTCCAGAGGGGCCTCCAGTATTGGGGTGGGCTCAGGGGCCTTGCAGGTTTCTCCTTATCTCGAAGTTTTAGGCAAATGTGACGGACACATTTTCCTTGGGGATGGCAGGCACAGTCCTTTGGTGTGGCTCCAGAGACCCCATCCTGGAGGAAATATGAGCCATGGTTTCGGGATAGAAGTCTGTAAGCACAAACTCGGGTTAAGGTTAGCGGTGAGGTGATCGCAGGCCCAATGCATAGACCTGGAGGGCAGCTCGTCTGGAACTATAAATTAGTTGCCTTGAAGGTGGTAGCACAGGCTTGTGTATCTGGCTTTTGTGTCCAGGATGGCCTCGGTATACAGGTGTGGTCTCATGGATCCATGGGAGATTTTTCCTCTCAAGGATCCTAGCGGCTCCCTATACTATGGTGGCTTTCTTGGCGAAGGGGAGAGTGCTATTTTCCATCTTAGGGGTGTCCCAAAACAGGGATTCCAGAGACAGGCTGTGTTTCTGGTCCCCTGAAAAATCCCACCAGGTGTTAGGATTTGTGCTTAGGGGCATATCAGGCCTGCAAATTTGGATTCTGGAATGCAACTGAGAGTGTTTGTTTGAAAGCATGCTCATGTTGGGGGTCACAATGCCTGCTTGTGTCCAGGGCGGCCCTCATGAGTGGGCGGGTTATCATTGGCCATTCAGCTGGCTACCACTCTGAGGTCTGGAAACCCATCCCAAGAGCCATCATTCCTGCCATGGGGAAGGAGGATTTCCCTATTGTGCTTCTGGTTCCCCCATTGGCAGGGATTTCAGCAAATGTCTGGGGACAGATGCCTGAATCAAGAATGGGTAGAGATGACAGCCCTGGGACATGGCTGGTCTCACATTCTGGAGTTGGAGCCCAGTCTCTGGGTCCTGACACGAGGTCAGAGACGAGGTTCTGTCAGACTCAGCGCTAGTGGCCAGGTAAACCTATAAATGGGGTTCACTAGAGGGTCGAGTAGATTTATCCTCATGTAGGGTTTCTGGGCAGTCTCTCCAGGCTGTTTTTTCTTGCTATGGGGAAGGCAGAATGCTGTGTTGTGGCTTCAGAATTCCCTATCAAGAGAGCTTACTGAACACCAGGGTGAGGATGGAATTGCAAACACAAGCTACTTTTTTTTTTTTCAAGATTTTATTTATTTGTCAGAGAGCGAGCGAGAGCAAGCACAGGCAGACAGAGTGGAAGGCAGAGTCAGACGGAGAAGCAGGCTTCCTGCGGAGCAAGGAGCCTGATGTGGGACTCGATCCCAGGACGCTGGGATCATGACCTGAGGCGAAGGCAGCTGTTTAACCAACTGAGCCACCCAGGCGTCCCGCCAAGCTACTTTTAAATTCAGTGCCAAGCATAAGGCAATTCCAGTGTGTAGCAGCTGATTCAAATATCCAGCACTTGAGTAAGTGCAGATGTCAGTTGATTGCTCACGCTGGAGTTAGTGTCTATGATGACCAACAAATGGATGGGTGGCCTCAAGAGGCCATGGAGGATTACCCACACTCAGGCTTGAGATACTCCATACAGCAAAGATTCCTTTTACCGTACAGGGGAGTCTGGTTTGTTTCCTCCAGGGTTCCCCATGTGGAAAGTTGGTATCAGAGCACTCCCGCTGGATGCCTGGAAAGTACACCTACATTGACCATGGCAGCAGAGGAACAAGGCAGTTTCATTCTGGTGGGTCTGGGCCGAAGTACCAAGGGCTGGAGTTGTCATGGAGTCTCATGAAGATGGGTCACAATGCTGGTATGTTGTCAGGGAGATCATAGAATGTGCTGGTTGCCAGGGGGCCTTGAAGGATTCATCTACCCAGAGTGTTTGACACAGGTCCAGAGCACAGCTTTCTTCTAAGGACAGGAGATGTTCTTTTGTGTGGCTCAGTGACCATATTGTATCATACATTGATATTCAGAACAGCCTTCTGAGTACAGATACCTGAAATCCTATTCTAGTGTTCCAGTGAATCCTAGGAGCATGTCAGGTTCAATCTTCCGTCTGAGGACCATTGACTTGGATATCAGCCTGGATGTAGGTGATATGGTGTGTCAGACTGTGCATTTGCGTCCAGAGTGGCCTCCAATATTGGGCTGGGCTTAGGGGCCTTGCAGGTTTCTCCTAATCTAGAGGGTTTGTTTAATAGTGACAATCACAGTTTCCTTTGGGAAGACAGGTACAATTCCGTGGTGTGGCTCCAGTTATCACAAACTGGAGGGCATGTGAGCCATGGTTTTGGGAAGGAAGTCTGAAAACACAAACTTGGGTTAGGGTTAGTGGCAAGGTTATCACAGGCCCAATGCATAGACATGGATGGCAGCTCTTCAGGAACTGTTAATCGGGTGACTCAAAGGCAGAATCACAGGCTTTTTTCTCTGTATTGTGTGCAGGATGGCCTCAGAATGCAGTTGTGGCCTCATGGGTCCATGGGAGATTTTTCCTCTCTAAGGATCCTGGTGGCTCCCAATAGTTGGTGGCTTTTTCGGGGAAGGGAAGAGTGCTGTTTTTCATGTTAGGGGTGCCCCAAAATATGGATTCCAGAGACGGACTCTGGGTTTGGTCCCCTGGAAAATCCCACCAAGTGTTAGGATTTGGGCCTAGTGGCTTACCAGGCCTGCATGCAGGATCCTGGAGGTGCAACTGAGAGGGCTTGTTTAAAATCATTCTCAGGCTGAGGGTCACAATACTTGCTTATGCCCAGGTGGCCCTCATGAGTGGGCGTGGTCACATTGGCCATGCAGCTGGCTCCCACTTTGAGGGTTGGAAAACCATCCCAACAGCCAGAATCCTGCCATGCGGAAAGAGGAGTTCTCTATAGTGCTTCAGGTTCCCCCATTAGCGGGGATTCCAGCAAAGGTCTGGGGACAGAGGCCTGAATACCAAGGATGGGTAAAGATAATGGACATGGGCCATGGCCAGTATCAAATCGTGGATATGGGCCCCGATCACTGGGTGGCTGACACTAGGTCTTGGCTCAGGCTCTGTCAGACACAGCACTAGTGCCCAGGGCAGCCTATAAATTGGGGTTCCCTCAAGTGCCGAGCAGATTGATCCTCATGTATGGTTTCTGGGCAGACTCACCAGGCCCTTCTTGTTTGTAAGGGGAAGGCAGAATGCTGCTTTGTGGCTCTAGAATTCACTATCAAGAGGGCTTGTGGACCAGGAGGCTGAGGATGGAATTGTAAACCTAAGCTATGGTTACATTCTGTATCAAGCAAAAGGAATTTCCAGTGTGCAATGTTTGAATCCAATATTCAGCACTTGAGTGAGGGTGGATGTCAGATATTTGCTCATGCTGGAGTTTGTGTCTATGATGACACAAAAATGGAGGGGTGGCGTCAAGAGGTTATGGAGGATTTCCCAATCTGGTGTTTTTGAGATGCTCCAAACATCAAGGTTTCCTTCTACCAGACAGGGGCAGTCTGATTTGTTTCCTCCATGGTTCCCCATGTCGAAAGATCGGATAACATAGATCTCCCACATGGGTGACTGGAAAGCACACCTTCATTGACCATGACAGTGAAGGAACATGGCATCTGGTGGCTTTGAGGCGAAGAAATAAAGACTGGATTGGACATGGAACCTCATGAAGATGGGTCAAAATGTTGGTTTGTTACCAGGGAGATCTTAGAATGTGCTGGTGGTTAATGGGCCATGCAGGATTCATCTAGCCTGAGGATTTGACACAGGCCCAAGAGCCTGGATTGCTTCTGGGGGCAGGAGATATTCTGTTGTGGGGCTCAGCGGCCATATGTTGTATCATAAATTGGTAATCCAGAACAGGTCTCTGAGGACAGAAGCCTGAAAACCTAATAAAGGGTTTGAATGAGGCCCTAGGGGAATGTCATTCAATCTTCTGACTCAGGATCATTGACTCTGGTGTCTGACTGGATGCAGGTGATGAGGGTGTTTCAGACTGTGCATTTGTGTCCAGAGTGGCATCAAATACTAGGGTTGGCTCAGGTTCCTTGCAGGTTTCTCCTTATATGGGGTTTTTGGACAACTGTGATGGGCAGTTTCCTTGGGGATTGCAGGAACTGTCCTGTGGTGTGACTCCAGAGACCCCATCCTGGAGGACATGTGCGCCATGATTTTGAGAGAGAAGTCTGCAAACACAAACTTAGGTTAGGGTTAGTGGCAAGGTGATCATAGTCCCAATCCATAGACCAGGAGGGCAGCAAGTCTGGAACTGTAAATCACGTAACTCAAAGGTGGTAGCACAGGTAATTGTATCTGGATTTAATTTCCAGAATGGCCTTTATTGCAGGTGTTGTCTCAAGGGTCCATGGGAGATTTCTCCTCTCAAGGATCCTGGCGGTTCTCAATAGTTTGTTGGATTTCTCCGGGAAGGGATGAGTACTGTTTTCCAGCTTAGGCGTGCCCCAAAACAGGCATTCCAGAGATGAGCTCTGGGTCTAAGTGCTTGGAAAATCCCACCAAGGGTTAATATTTAGGCCTAGGGCCATACCAGGCCTGAAATGCGGGATCCTGGAGGTGCAACTGAGAGCGTTTGTTTGAAAGTATGGTCAAGCTGAGGGTCCCAATGCCTGCTTGTGCCCCGGAGGCCATCAGGATTGGGCGATGTCTACTCAGCCATGCAGCCAGTTCCCATTCCTAGTGTTGGACACCCATCCAAAAGCCAGGATTCCTGCCATGGCGAAGGATGAATTCTCTAATGTGCTTCAGGTCCCCCCATTGGTAGGGATTCCAGCTAAGATCTAGGGGACAGATGCCTGAATACCAAGGATGGGTAGTAATGACAGCCCTGGGCCATGGCCGGTCTCACATGGTTAATGTGGGCCCCACCCTCTGGGTTGCTGACACGAGGTAGGGGCTCAGGCTCTGTCAGACACAGCACTAGTGGCTAGGGCAAACTATAAATAGGGGTTCCCTCCTGGGCTGAGTATATTGATCTTCATGTGCAGTTTATGGGCAGACTCACCAGGTCCTTCTATCTATGAAGAAGGCAGAATGTTGCGTTGTGGCTCCAGAATTCCCTATCAAGAGATATGGCAGACCAGTAGGGTGAGGATGAAATTGTAGTCTGAAGCTAAGCTTAAATTCATTGCAAAGCGAAAGGCAGTTCCAGTGTGCAGCAGCTGATTCCAATATCAGCGCCTGAATATGGGCGGATGTCAGATGTTTGCTCAGGCTGGAGTTTGTGTCTATGATGACCAACAAATGGAGAGGTGGCGTCAAGAGGCCATGGCGGTTTCCCACCCTGGGGCTCAGGGGCCATAATTTGTATCATAAGTTGGTATTCCAGAAGAGGCCTCTGAGGACAGGTGCCTGAAAAGTTAATCCCTCTTCCAATGAGGTCCTAGGGCCATGTCAGGTTCAATTATCTGACTCAGGACCATTGATTTGGGTGTCTGCCTGGATGGAGGTGATCAGGGTGTTTCAGACTGTGCATTTGCATCCAGAGCAGCCTCCAATATTGGGATGTGCTCAGGAGCCTTCCGGGTTTCTCCTAATCAGGAGGGTTTGGGCAACTGTGATGGGCCCAGTTTCCTTGGGGATGGCAAGCACAGTCTTGTGGTGTGACTCTAGGGGCCCCATCCTGGAGGACATGTGAGCTATTGTTTTTACAGAGAGATCTGCAAACACAAACTCGGGATAAGGTTAATGGAGAGGTGTTCACAGTCCCAATCCAAAGATCTGGAGGGCAGCACGTCAGGAACTGTAAATCAGGTGACTCGAAGCCAGTAGCACAGTCTCTTGTATCTGGATAGCATATCCACGCTGGCCTCGGAATACAGGTGTGGACTCATGGGACCATGGGAGATTCCTCTTCTCAAGGATCCTGGGGGATCCCATTAGTTTGGTGGCTTTCTCAGGGAAGTGAAGAGTGCTGTTTTCCATCTTAGGGATGCCTCAAAACAGGGATTCCAGTGACGGCTCAGGGTATGTGCACATGGAACATCCCACGATGTGTTAGGATTTGGGCTTAAGGGCATATCAGGCCTGCAATGCAGGATCCTGGAGGTGCAACTAAGAGCATTTTTTTGAAGGCTTGATCAAGCTGAGGGTTACAATGGCTACTTGTGCCCAGGGCAGCCCTCATGAGTGGGCATTGTCTCCTTGGCCATGCAGCTGGCTCCCACTTTGAGGTTTGGACACTCATATCAACAGCCAGGATTCCTACCATGGGGAAGGAGGAGTTCTCTATTGTGCTTTAGGTTACCCCATTGGTAGGGATTACATAAAAGGTCTGGGGACAGGTGCCTGAATACCAAGGATGGGTAGAGATGATGGACTTGGGCCCTGGCCAATCTCACATGCTGGATATGGGCTCATATCTCTGGGTGCCTGAAACTAGGTCTTGGCTCAGGCTCTGTCAGACACAGTACTAGTACTAATACTAGTACTAGTGCCCAGGACAGCCTATAAATCAAGGTTCCATCGAGTGCCAAGTAGATTGAACCTCATGTGGAGTTTCTGGGAAGATTCACCAGGCCCTATTTCTTTCTAGTGGGAATGGAGAATGTTGCCTTGTGGCTCCAAATTCCCTCTCTAGAGGGCTTGCAGACCAGGAGGCTGAGGATGGAATTCTAAACCCAAGCTATGGATAAATTCAGTGTCAAGTGAAACGCAGTTCCAGTGTGCAGTGGTGGAAAAGAAAATGCAGAATCTAAATAACGGCAGATTTCAGATGTTTTCTCATGCTGGAGTTTTTGTCTATGATGACTGACAAATGGAGGGGTTGTGTCAAGGGCCATGGAGGATTTCTCCTGCTGGTGCTTCTGAGATGCTCCAAACAGAGGGTTCCCTTCTACTGGTCAGTGGCAGTCTGGTTTGTTTGCTCCAGGGTCCCACATGTGGAAAGAATAAGTAGAAGAGCACTCCCACATGGATGCCTGGAAAGCACACCTCCACTGACCATATCAGGTGAGGAACATGGCAGGTTCATTCTGGTGGCTCTGGGGCGAATTACCAAGGACTTGAAGTGACATGGAATCTCATGAAGATGGATCACAATGCTGTTTGTTTGTTACCAGAGAGATCTTAGAATGTGCTGGGGGCTAAGGGGCTGTGCATAATTCATATACCCCGACCCTTGACACAAGTTGAAGAGCACGAATTCCATCTGGGGACAGGAGATATTCTATTGTGGGGTTCAGGGACCAATCTTCTGACTCAGGACCATTGACTTGGGTGTCTTCCTGGATGGAGGTGATCAGGGTGTTGCACACTGTGCATTTGTGTCCAGAGTGGCCTCCAGTATTGGACTGGGCTCAGGGGACTTGCAGGTCTCTCCTAATCTGGAGGGTTTGGGCAACTGTGATTGACACAGTTTCATTGGGGATAGCAGGATCTTTCCTGTGGTGTGGCTACAGAGACCCATCATAGAGGGCATGTGAGCCATGGTTTTGGGAAAGAAGTCTGCAAACACAAACTTGGGGTAGGGTTAATGGCGAGGTGATCACAGGCCCAATGCATAGGTCTGTAGGGCAGCTCGTCTGGAACTGTAAACCAGGTGATTCGAAGGTGGTAGCACAGTCTCTTGTATCTGGATTGTGTGTCCAGGATGGCCTCGGAATGAAGGTGTGGTCTTATGGAGCCCTGGGAGATTTTTCCTCTCTACGCATCATGGCAGCTCCTAATAGTTTTCTCAGGGGAGGGAAGATTGCTGTTTTCCATCATAGGGGTGCTTCAAAACAGAGATTCCAGAGACGGGCTCTGGTTATGTTGGCATGGAAAATCCCACGAAGTGTTAGGATTTGGTCCTAAGGGCATACCAGGCCTGCGATGCGGGACCCTGCAGAAACAACTGAGAGCATTTGTTTGAATGCATGCTAAGGTTGAGGGACACAATGCCTGCTTTGGCCCAGGCGGCCCTTATGATTGGGCGTTGTCTCATTGGCCATGCACCTGGTTCTAATTCTGAGGGTTGGGCACCCATAGCAACAGCCAGGCTTCCTGCCATGGGGAAGGAGGAGTTCTCAATTGTGCTTCAGATTCCCCCACTGGTAGGGATTCCAGCAAAGGTCTGGGATAGTTGCCGGAATACCAAGGATGGGAGAGATGACTGGGCCATGGCCAGTCCCACATGCTGGATAAGGGCCCCACACTCTGGGTGGCTGACACGAGGTTGGGGCTCAGGCTCTCTCAGACACAGCGCTAGTGGCCAGCACAAAGTATAAATCAGGGTTCCCTCGAGGGCCAAGTAGATTGATCTTCATGGGGAGTTTCTGGGCAGACTCACCAGGCCCTTCTTTCTATGGGGAAGGCAGAATGTTGCGTTTTGTCTCCCTAATTCCCTCTCAAGAGGACTTGCGGTCCAGTAGGGTGAGGATGGAATTGTAAACCCAAACTATGCAAGAATACAGTGTCAAGTGAAAGGTATTTCCAGTGTGCGTGACTGATTCGAATATCCAGCACCTGAGTAAGAGCAGATGTCAGATGTTTGCTCATGCTGGAATTTGTGTCAATGATGACTAACAAATGGAGGGTTGGCATCAAGAGAATGTGGAGGACTTCCCAGGCTGGGGCTTGTGAGATGCTCCAAACAACCAAGGTTTCCTTCAACCTGACAGGAGCAGTCTTATTTGTTTGCTCTAGGGTTCCCTATGTGGAATTTTTGTGTAGCAGAGAACTACCTCTTGGATGCCTAGAAAGCACACGTCCATTGACCTTTGTACCTGAGGAACATGGCAGATTCGTTTCATGGCTCTTGGGCAAAGTACCAACACCTTGAGTTGGCATCAAGTCTCAGGAAGTTGGGTCACAATGCTGGTTTGTTACCAGGGAGATCATAGAAGGTGCTGGGGCTAATGGGTCATGCAGGATCCATCTACCCTGAAAGTTGGACATAGATCCAAGAGCACATTTTCCTTCTGGAGACAGGAGATGTTCTGTTGTGGGAATCAGGGACCACATGTTGTATCATAACTTGGTATTCCAGAACAGGACTCTGAGAACAGATGTCTGAAGACCCAATCTAGGGTTCCAGTGAAGTCCTAGGGGCATGTCAGGTTCAATCATCTGACTCAGAACCATTGACTTGGCTTTCTGCCTCGATGGAGGTGCTCAGGGTGTTTCAGACTGCACGTTTGCATCCAGAGCAACCTCCAATATTGGGGTGGGTTCAGGGGCCTGGCAGGTTTCTCCTAATCTGGAGGGTTTGGACAACCTGATGGGCACAGTTTTCTTGGGGATGGCAGGAACTTTCCTGTGATGTGGCTTGAGGGACCACATCTTGGTGGGCATGTAAGCCATGGTTTTGGGAGAGAAGTCGGCAAACACAAACTGGGGTTAGGGTTAGTGTCGAGATGATCACAGGCCCAATGCATAGACATGGAGGGCAGCTCGTCAGGAAATGTAAATAGGATGACTCGAAGGCGGTAGCAAAGACTTTTCTCTCTGGATTGTGTGGACAGGATGGCCTCGGAATGCAGGTTTGTTTTCATGGGTCCATTTGAGATTTTTTCTCTCTAAGGATCCTGGCGGCTCCCAATAGTTTGGTGCCTTTCTCAGGGAAGGGAAGAGTGCTGTTTTCCATCTTAATGGTGCCCCAAACAGGGATTCTGAGACGGACTCTGGGTCTGGGCACCTGGAAAATCCCACCAAGGGTTAGGATTTGGGCCTAGGGGCATACCAGGCCTGCAATGCAGGTACTGGAGGAGCAACTGAGAGTGTTTGTTTGAAAACATGCTCAGGCTGAGGATCACCATGCCTGCCTGTGCCCATGTCGGCCCTCAGGAGTGGGCATGGTCTCCTTGGCCATGCAGCTGGCTCCCACGCTGAGGGTTGGACAACCAATATTCCTGCCATGGGGAAGGAGGTGTTCTCTATTGTGTTTCAGGTTCGCCATTGGCAGGAATTCCAGCAAAGTTTGGGGGACAGATGACTGGATACCAAGGATGGGTACAGATGATGGCCCAGGGCCATGGCCGATCTCTCATGCTACATATGGGCCCTCAACTCTGGGTGGCTGACACGAGGTCGGGGCTTAGACTCTGTCAGACACAGCACTAGTGGTCAGGGAAATCTATTAATCAGGGTTGCCTCGTGGTCTGAGTAGATTGATCCTCATGTGAGGTTTCTGGGCAGACTCAACAGGTCCTTCTTCTTTCTATGTGGAAGGCAGAATACTGCGTTGTGGCTCCAGAATTCCCTATCAAGAGATATTGTGGACCAGTGTGGTGAGGATAGAATAGTAATACAAAGCTATGGTTAAGTTCAGTGAAAAGCAAAAGGCAGTTCCAGTGTGCAGCTGCCGTTTCGAATATCCAGCACCTGAGTAAGGGTGGATGTCAGATGTTTGCTCACACTGGAGTTTGTGTCTGTGATTACCCACAAATGGAAGGGTGGCGTCAAGAGGCCATGGAGGATTTCCCATGCTGGGGCTTGTGAGATGCTCCAAATAGCAAAGTTTCTTTCTACCGGACAGGAGAAGTCTGGTTTGTTTTCTCTGGTTTCTCCATGTGGAAAGTTTTGTAGCAGAGAACCCCACAGGGATGCCTGGAAATCACCCCTCCATTGACCATTGCACCTGAGGAACATGGCAGGTGCATTCTGGTGGCTCTGGGGCAATATATCGAGACCTTAAGTTGACATGGAGTCTGATGAAGATGGGGCACAATGATGGTTTGTTACCAGGAATATCATAGAATGTGCTGGTTGCTAAGGGGCCATTCAGGATCCAAATACCCTAAGGGTATGACACAATTCCAGGAGCATGGCTTCCTTTTTGGGGAGGACATATTCTGTTCTGTGGCTCAGGGACTATATATTTTATCATAAGTTGATATTCCAGAGCAGGCCTCTGATGACAGATACCTGTAAACCTAATCTAATGTGCCAATGAAGTCCTCGGGGCATGTCAGGTTCAATCTTCTGACTCAGGAGCATTGACTTGGGTGTCTGCCTGTATGGAGGTGATCAGGGTGTCTCAGACTGTGCATTTGTGCCCAGAGCGGCCTCCATTATTTGGCTGCGCTCAGGGGCCTTGTAGGTTTCTCCTAATCTAAAGGTATCGGGCAAAAGTGATGGGCACAGATTCCTTGAGGATCTCAGGCACAGTCTTGTGGTGTGGCTTCAGATGCCAGAACCTGGAGGTCATGTGAGCCATGGTTTTAGGAAGGAAGTCTGCAAACACAAACTCAGTTTAGGTTAATGGCAAGGTGATTGCAGGCCCAATGCATAGACCTGGAAGGCAGCTCGTCAGGAACTGTAAATCCGATGACTCAAAGGTGATAGCACATGATATGTATCTGGATTGTATGTCCAGGATGGCCTCGGAATGCAGGTGTGTTCTCATGGGTCTATGGCAGATTTTTCCACTCAAGGATCCTGGTGGCTACCATGAGTTTGGTGACTATCTCGGGGAAGGGAAGAGTGTTGTTTTCCATCTTAAGGGTCCCCCAAAATAGGGATTCCAGAGATGGGCTCTGTGTCTGGGCCCCTGTAAAATCCCACCAGGGTTAGGATTTGGGCCTAGGTGTGTACTAGGCCTGCAATTCGGGGTCCCAGAGATGCAATTGAGAGCGTTTGGTTGAAAGCATGCTCAGGCTGAGGTCACAATGCCTGCTTGTGCCCGGGGAAGCCATCATGAGTGCACATGGTCTCCTTGGCCATGGAGCTGCCTTCCACTTTGAGGGTTGAGCAACTATCCCAACTGTCAGAATACCTTCCATGGGGAAGGAGGAGTTCTCTATTGTGCTTCAGGTTCCCCCAATGGCAAGGATTTCAGCAAAGGTGTGGGTACAGATGCCTGAATACCAAGAATAGAAGAGAAGACAGACTTGGGCCATAGCTGGTCTCACATGCTGTATATGGGCGCTGATCTCTCAGTGGCTGACACTAGGTCCTGGCTCTGGCTATGTCAGACACAGCACTAGTGCCCAGGGCAGCCTATGAATCAGGGTTCCGTCTAGCACCGAGAAGATTGACCATCATATGGAGTTTCTGGGCAGACTCTCCAGGCCCTTTTTCTTTATATGGGGAAGGCAGAATATTGTGTTGTAGCTCCAGAATTCCCTCACAATAGGGCTTGTGGACCAGTAGGCTGAGGATGGAATTGTAAACCCAAGCTATGGCTTAATTCAGTCAAACTAAAGGCAATTCCAGTGTGCAGCGATCGAATTGAAATCCAGCACCTGAGTAAGGGCGGATGTCAGATGTTTGCTCATGCTGGAGTTTGTGTCTATGATGACTGACAAATGGAGTGGTGGCTTCAAGAGGAAATGGAGGATTTCCCACGCTGGGGCTTGTGAGATGCTCCAAACAGAAGGTTTCCTTCTACCGGACAGGGGCATTCTGTTTTTTTGTCTCAAGGGTCCCCGCCAATTGCAAAGTTTGTGTAGCAGAGCACCCCCGTATGGTTGCCTGGAAACCACACCTCCACTGACCATTGCAGCTTAGGAACATGGCAAGTTCATTCTGGTGGCTCTGGGGCGAAGTACTAAGGGCTTATTTTTACATGGAATGTCATGAACATGGGTAACAATGCTGTTTTGTTACCTGGGAATTCTTAGCCTGTCATCTGTACACATCCTTGGTATTAAGGCAACTTTCCACAGACCTTTCCTGTAACCCTGCCAATGGGGGAACCTGAAGCACAATAGAGAACTCCTCTTTCCATTGCAGGAAGCCTGGCTGTTGCAATGGGTGTCCAACCCTCAAAGTGGGATCCAGCTATATGGCCAATGAGACTACGCCCTCTCCTGAGGGCCCCCCTGGGCACAAAGAGGCATGATGACCCTCAGCCTGAGCATGCTTTCAAACAAGCCCTCTCTGTTACACCATTAGGATCCTGCATTGCAGGCCTGGAATGCCCCTAGGCCCAAATCCTAACACTTGGTGGGATATCCGGGCACCCAGACCCAGAGCCCGTCTCTGGAATCCCTGTTTTGGCATAAGCCTAAGTTGGAAAACAGCATTCTTCCCTGTTTTGGAGCACCCCTAAGATGGAAAAGAGCACTCTTTTCTTCTCTGAAAAACCACCAATCTATGGAGATCCACCAGGATCCTTAGAGAGGAAAAGTCTCCCATTGAACCATGAGACCACGTCTACATTCAGAGCCCATCCTGGACACACAATCCAGATAGAAAAGCCTGTGCTACCAGCTTTCAGTCACCCTAATTACAGTTCCTGACGTGATGCCTTCTAGGTCTATGCATTGGACCTGCGATCACCTTGCCACTATCCCTTACCCAAATTTGTGTTTGCAGACTTCCCTCCCAAGACCATGGCTCTCATATCCTCAAGGAGGTGGTCTCTGAAGCCTTACCACAGGACTGGGCCTGCCATCCCCAAGGAAACTGTGCCCATCACAGTTCCCCAAAGCCTCCAAGTTAGGAGAAACCTGCAAGGCCCCTGAGCCCACCCCAATAGTGGAAGTGGCTCTGGATGCAAATGCACAGTCTGAAACACCCTGATCACCTACATCCAGTCAGACAACCATATCAATGGTCCTTAGTAAGAAAATGGAACCTGATGGGCACCAAGGACATCATTGGATCTCTAGATTAGGTTGCCAGCATCAATCCTCAGAGGCCTGTTCTTGAATACCAAGTCAGGATACAACATATGTACCCTGAGCCACAAAACAGAACATCTCCTCTCCCAAGATGGAAACTGTGCACATCGACCTGTGCCAAACCCTCAGCGTGGCCCATAGCCACCAATACATTCTATGACCTCCCTTGTAACAAACCAGTTTTGGGACACATCTGTAAGAGATACCAAGTCAACTCAAGGCCTTGGTACTTGGCACCAGAACCACCAAAACGAACCTGTCATGTTCCTCAGCTGCAATGGTCATTGGACGTGTGCTTTCCAGTCATCCATGCGGGAGGGCTCTGCTACGCAAACTTCCACTTGAGGGACCCTGGAGGAAAAAAAAAAAAACAGACTCCTCCTGTCCATTAGAAGGAAACCTTGTTGTTTGGAGCATCTCACAATCTTAAGCGTGGGTAATCCTCCATTGCCTCCTGAAGCCACCCCTCCATTAGTCGTCATCCTAGACACAAACTCCAGTGTGAGCAAATATCTGACATCTGCCCTTACTCAGGTGCTGGATATCTCGTATAAGCTGCTGCACATTGAAACTGACTTCCGCTTGGCACTCAATTTAAGCATAGCTGGTGTATACAATTGCATTCTCACCCTATTTGTCCCCAAACCCTCTTGATAGGGAATTCTGGATCCATAAGGCAGCATTCTGCCTGCCCCACAGAAAGAAGTGCTTCATGAGTCTCGCCAGAAACCCTACATGAGGATCAATTTACTCGGCCCTGGAGAGAACCCCAATATATAGACTTCTCTGGCCACTAGTGCTGTGTCTGACACAGCCTGAGCTCAGACCTCGTGTCAGCCACCCAGAGAGCGGGGCCCATATCCAGCATGTGAGAACGGCCATGGCCCAAATCTGTCATCTCTATGCATCCTTGGTATTCAGGCATCTGTCCCCAGACCTTTGCTGTAATCCCTGCCTATGGGGGATCATGAAGCACAATAGATATTTCCTCCTTCCCCATGGCTGGAAACCTGGCCATTGGAATGTGTGTCCATCCCTCAGTGTGGGAGCCAGAAAATGGACAATGGGACCACGCCCACTCCTGAGGGCCACCCTGGGCACAAACAGGCATTGTAATGCTCAGCCTGAGCATGCTTCCAAACAAGCCCTCTCAGTTGCACCACCAAGATCCTGCATTGCAGGCCTGGTCTGCCCATAAGCCCAAATCCCAACCCTTGGTGGGATTTTCCAGGCGCCTAGACCCAGAGCCCATCTCTGGAATCCCTGTTTTGGGGCACACCTAAGATCGAAAATAGCAGTCTTCCCATACCAAAAAGTCATCAAAATATTGGGAGCCGCCTGTATCCTTAGAGGAAAAATCTCCCATGGACCCATGAGGCCACAGCTACATTCTGACGTCACCCTAGACACACAATCCAGATATAAAAGCCTGTGCTTCCGCCTTCGGGTCATTCCAGTTACTGTTCCTGACGAGTAGCCTTCCAGGTCTACACATTGCCCTGCGATAACCTAGCCACTAAACCTAACCCAAGTTTGTGTTTGCAGACTTCCCTCCCAGCACCATGGCTCACATGCCCTCCAGGGTGGAGTCTCTGGAGCCACACCACAGGACTGTGCTTGCCATCCCCATGGAAATTGTGCATGTCAGTTAACCAAACCCTCCAGAGTTGGTTGAAACATTCAAGGCCCCTGTGGCCACCCCAATATTGGAGGTTACTCTGGACATAAGTGCACAGTCTGAAACTCCCTGATCACCTACATCCTGGCAGACACCCAAGTCAACTGTCCTAAGTCTGAAGATTGAACCTCTCATGCCCCTGGGACTCATTGGAACCCTAGATTAGGTTGTCGGGCATCTGTCTTCAGAGGCCTGTTCTTGAATAGGAACTTATGATACGGCATGTGGTCCCTGAGCCACAAAACACTACATCTCCTGTCCCCAGAAGGTAACCGTGCTCTTCGACCTGTGTTAAACCCTCAGGGTAGGAGAATCCTGCAGGCACCTTAGCCACCAACACATTCTAAGATCTACCTGGTAAAAAAAAAAACCAGCATTGTAACCCATCTTCAAGAGATTCCATGTCAACTCAAGACCTTGGTGCTTCGCCCCAGAAGCACCGTAAAGAACCTGCATGTTCCTCAGCTGCATTGGTCAATGGAGGTGTGCTTTCCAGGCATCCATGTGGAAGGGCTCTGCTACCCATACTTTTCACATGGGGGGCCCTGCAGAAAACATACCAGACTCTAACTGTCCAGTATTAAAAACAACCTTGCTGTTTGGAGCATCTCACATGCATCAGCCTCTTGATGCCACTCCTCCATTCGGTCATCAGAGACACAAACTCCAGTGTGCGTAAACATCTGAAATCCACCTTTACTCAGGTGCTGGATATTTCATTTGTTGGCCACGATAGATACAAACTCTATCATGAGCAGACATCTGACCCTCGCCTGTACTCAGATGCTGGAGATCTCGAAAAAAACCACTGCACATTCGAACGGCCATGTTCTCGGCACTGAGATTAAGAATAGATTGTGTTTTTTGCCTTCTGTTCTCACACTACTCGCCTTCAAGTCCTCCATATTGGGAATTTGGGAGCCACAATGCAGTCTTCTGCCTGCCCACCAGAAAAAAGAGGTGCCCTATGGGTCTGCGTGAAACTCCATATAAGGTTCCACCAGCACAGCCCTCTATAGCACCACAATACCATAGGCCACCTTGTGAACTAATGCTTTGTCTGACACAGCTCGAGCCCCGACCTCCTGGTAGCCACCTAGATAGCGGGACCCATATCTGGCCGGTGTGACCTGCCTTGACCTGAGTCCTTCATCTCAAACCAACCTGGTTATTCACGTACCAGTCCCAGAACATAGCTCAAATTACTGTGCATGGGGGAATCTGAAGCACAAAAGAGTACTCCTCCTTCCTCATAGAAGGAAAATTAAATGTTGATATGGTGGTCCAACCCTCATATTGGGATCCAGGTGCATGGAACAAGAGCCAATGCCCACTCAGGATGGGCATCTGGGCACAAACAGGCATTGTGACCCTTACCCTGAGACCCATTTCCAACAAGTCTCCATGGGAGCTGAACCAAAGCCCCACAGAGCCAGGCAGTCAAGCCTCTAGGCCCAAATACTAAGCCTTTGTAGGGTTATCCAGGCACAGGGACCTATAACCCATCTCTGGAATCCCTGTGTTGACGGGAACCGTGAAACAGTAAACCACGCTCTCTCCTTCGCAGTGAGACACCAAACTCTTGGGTGCTGGGCAGAATCCCCAGAGAGGTAGAATATTCCATGGACACATGAGGACACCCCACCATTCCAAGGCCATCCTAGACACAATCCAGACAGAAAAGCCTTTGCTCCTGCCTCCCAGCCACACGAATTTCAAATCCTGAGGAGCTGCCCTCAGCGTCTGCAGATCGGGGCTGCCATCACCTCCCTCCTAATTGATACACAATTTTGTGTCTGAAGACTTTGGTCCCAGAGCCCTTAACCACATTCCCTGCAGGATGGGGCTGACAGAACCACACTACATCACTGGGCCTGATCTCTGGATGAAATTCTGCCGTCTCAGTTGCACAAACCCTCCAGATTAGGAAAAGCCTGCAAGGCCCCTGAGCCCACCCCAATTTCATAGGCCACTCTGGAAAAAATGCACAGTGTGACACAGCCTGAGCATCTACCTCCAGGAAGACTCACAGGTCAAAGTCCCTAAGTCCGAAGGTTGAGGATGACATGCCCCTACAACCTCATAAGAACCCTAGCCTAGATATTCAGGCCTCTGTGCCCAGAGGCCTGGTCTTGAAATCCAACATATGATCCGACATGTGGTCCCTGAGCCATACAAGAGAACCCCTCCTGTCCCGAGAAGGGAACCTGGCTCCTGGGAACTGGGTCTAACCCTCAGTTTGGAGAATCCTGCATGGCCACAGACCCACAACCACATTCTTTTTTTTTATATAGATTTTATTTATTTATTTGACAGAGAGAGATCACAAGTAGGCATAGAGGAAGGCAGAGAGAGAGAGAGGAAGAAGCAGGCTCCCTGCTGAAGCAGAGAGCCCGATGCGGGACTCAATCCCAGGACCCTGAGATCATGACCTGAGCCGAAGGCAGTGGCTTAGCCCAGTGAGCCACCCAGGCACCCTCACCACCACATTCTAAGGTCTCCCTGGACACCAAGCAGCATTGTGACTCATTAGACTGAGAACATCCGTCAACTTAGATCACTTGGAAATTTGAACAAAAACCAGCATTTCAAGCCTGCAATGTTCCTCAGCTGCAATGGTCATGCAAGGAAGACTTCCCAGGCCCCCATTCAGAGACCTCTGCTGTCGAATCTGTCTATAAGGGGGACCCTGGAGCCTTGTAAGCGGACTTCCCCTGTCCCACAGTAGGACACCTTGCTGTTTGGAGCAGCTCACAAGGTCCTGCTTGGGAAAATCTCCAAGAATTCTTGAGGCCACCCCACAATTCGTTGACCATCATGGATGCAAACCCAGCGTGAGCAGACATCTGACCCTCGCCCATACTCAGGTGCTGGAAATCTCGAAACAACCACTGCACAATGGAATGGTCCTGTGGTCGGCACTGAGCTTATCCGTGGCTTGTGTTTTCAGACTTCTGTCTTCACACTCCTCGCCTACAAGCCCTCCATATTGGGAATTCTGAAGCCACAGTGCAGCTTTCTGCCTGCCCACCAGAAAGAAGAAGTGCCCTATGGGTCTTCGCAGAAACCCACATGAGGATCCTCCTGCACGGCCCTCAATGGCACCCCAATATAATAGACCGACCTCTGCATAAATTGTCTGTCTGACATCGCCTGATCCCCGACCTCCTGTCAGCCACCCAGATAGTGGGCCCCATATCCTCCAGGTGGGTCCAACCTTGGCCCGAGGCCATCATCTTGAAGCAACCTGGATATTCAGGTACCTGTCCCAGACTTAGCTCAAATTCCTGCCCATAGGGGACTCGGAAGCACAAAAGAGTGCTCCTCCTTCCCCATGGCCAGAAAACTGAATGTTGAGATGGCTGTACAACCCTGAGTGGGAACCAGGTGCATGGTCCATGAGACCACGCCTACACAGGATGGGCAGCTGGGCACAAACAGGCATTGTGACCCTCAGAATGAGACCCCTTTCCAAAGATCCCCCTTGGGATCTGGACCAGGAACCCAAATCGAAGCTTTGGTTAAGTTTTCCCAGTGTCTGGACCCAGAAACCATCTCTGGAATCCCTGTTTGGACCGGATCCCAGAGATGGAATACAGTCTTTTCCTCTTCCCCAGAAAGAAATCAAACTCTTGGGTGCCAAGCAGAATCACCAGAGTGGAAGAATATCCCATGGACACATGAGGTCACCCCTCCATTTAGTGGCCATCCTAGACACAAAATCCAGACAGAAAAGCCTGTGCTCCTCCCTCCCAGCCACCTGAATTTCAAATCCCGAGGAGCTTCCCTCAGGGTCTTCAGATTCGGACTGCCATCACCTCACTCCTATCTCTTATCCGAGGTTGTGTCTAAAGTCTTTGGTCCCAAAGTCCTGACACACATGACCTCCAGGATGGGGCCTCGAGAAACACATGACATCACTGGCCCTGCTCTCCTGAGGAAACCCTGCCCATCTCAGTTTCCCAAAATGTCCAGATTAAAAGAAAACTGCAAGGCCCCTGACTGCACCCCAATATCATAGGCCACTCTGGAAAAAGTGCACAGCCTGACACAGCCTCAGCACCTACCTCCAGGATGACATGCAGGCCAATGGCACTTAGTCCGAAGATTGAAACTTCCATGGCCCTAAAACCTCATCAGAACCCTAGCTTATGTTTTGAGGTCTCTCTCCCTAGAGGGCTGTTCTGGAAATTCAAGCATATGGTCCAACCTGTGGTCCGTGAGCCATACAAGAGCACACCTCCTGTCCCAAGAAGGAAACCTGGCTCCTGGGTACTGGGTCTAATCCTAAGCATAGAGAATCCTCAATGGTCAGAGAGCCGCCACCACATTCTAAGGTCTCCCTGGACACCAAGCAGCATTGGGACCTGTTAGACTGAGAACTTCCATCAACGCAAATCACTTGGAACTTGGAATCAGTGTCATTGATTCAAGCTTACCCTGTTCCTCACTGCAATGGTAACAAGAGATTGGCTTCCCAGGCCTCCATTCAGAGAGCATTGCTATCGAATCTTCCATATGGGGGACCCTGGAGCCCTGTAAGAAGACTTCTGCTGTCCCTTAGTAGGACACCTTGATGTTTGGAGCAGCTCACAAGCTCCAGCTTGGAAAAACCTCCAAGAATTCTTGAGGCCTCCCCACAATTTGTTGGCCAACATGGATACAAACTCCAGCGTGAGCAGACATCTTCCCCTCGCCCAGGTGCTGAAGATCTCGAAACAACTGCTGTACATTGGAATAGACATGTGCTCGGCACTGAGCGTAACCGTAGCTTATGTTTTCATACTTCTGTCCTCACACTCCTCGCCTGCAAACCCTCCAACTTGGATATTCTGGAGCCGTAATGCAGCCATCTGCCTGCTCACCGGATAGAAGAAGTGAAAAAAGGGTCTGTGCAAAAATCCCCCATGAGGATCCAGTTGCACAGCTCTCAAAAGCACCCCAATATCATAGGCCGAACTCTCCACGAATGTTCTGTCTGACACAGCTCGAGCCCGAGCTCCTGACAGCCACCCAGAAAGCAGGCCTCATTTTCTGCAGGTGGGTCCTGCCTTGGCCCGAGGACCTCATCTCAAAGTGAACTGGGTATTCAGGCCCCTGTCCCAGAACTTAGCTCAAATTCCTGCCCGTGGGGGAACCTGAAGCATAAAAAAGTACACCTCCTTCCCCATGGCAGGAAAACTGAATGTTGAGATGGCAGTCCAACCCTCAGAGTGGGAGCCAAGTGCATAGCCCATGAGGTCACACCCACTCAGCATGGGCATCTGGGCAAAAACAGGCATTGTGACCCTCAGAATGAGACCCATTTCCAACAAGAACACTCGGGAGCTGTACCAGGAAAACATAGAGCAGGACCCTAGGCCCAAATCCTAAGCCTTGTTGCGGTGATCCAGGCTCCAGAATCCAGGACCCATCTCTGGAATGGCTGTTTGGACGGGATCCCTGACTCATAAAACTGCGCTCCTCCCATCCCCCAGAAATACACCAAACTCTTGGGTGCCGAGCAGAATTCCCAGAGAGGTAGAATCTCACATGGACCCATGAGGCCACCCCTCCATTTCGTGGCCATCATAGACAAACAAGTCAGACAGAAAAGACTGTGCTCCTGCCTCACAGCCGTCCGAATTTCATATCTGGAGATGCTTCGCTCAGGGTCTGCAGATTGGGTCTGCCATCACCTCGAGCTTAACTCTTACCCGAGTTTGTGTCTGAAGACTTTGGACCCAGAGTCCTGACCCATATGCCCTCCAGGATGGGGCCTCCAGGAACACACAACAGCACTGGGCCAGCTCTCCCAAGGAATGTCAGCCTGTCTCAGTTTCCCAACCCACCAGATTAAGAGAAAATTTCAAGGCCCCTAATACCACCCCAATTCCATAGGAAGCTCCAGAAAAAATGCATAGTCTGACACAGCCTCAGAATATACCTCCAGGAAGACACCCAGGTCAATGGGAAGGGATGAAATGGCCTAACCCATGGCAGGTTCGATGTGCTGGGTGTGAAGCCAACTGTCTCAATGTCTCTCACAAGGTCTGGGCTCAGGCTATGTAAGACAGAGCATAGTGTTTAGGGTAGCCTATGCAATTGGGGTGTTGCCGAGGGCTGAGCAGGTTGATTTTCATTTGGGGTTTCTGAGAAATGCCATAGACAATGTTTTTCTTTGGGGGGCAGGCAGAGTGCTTCGTTCTGGAACCAGAATTCCCAATCATGAGGGCTTTTGGGCCAGGAGTGCTAGGGTAGAGTCTGAAAACAAAACATAGGGTGAGGTGGGGAGCAGGCCCACTCTGCAAAGGCTGAAAGGATATCTCATGCATCTGAAGTCAGGCTGAGGATCAGACATTGGCTGAGGTTGGATTGTGCCCTTGATGGCACCTTCATGAAGCAGGTGCCTCATGAGGCCAACGAAGTTTTCCCACGCTGAGTTTGGAGGTTGCCACAAACCACAATGTTTCCTTCTGCGAGACAGTCGAGTCCTGTTGAATGGCTCCAGTACATACCATACGGAAGGACTGAAGAGGAGGGTTCAAAGGATGGATCCCTGAACAACATGCCTCGCATTCTCTTTGGCCATTAACGACAAGATATGTTTGTTCTGCTGGCTCTGGGGCAAGCTAACCAGTGGGCTGAGTTGAAATGGCCTCTCCTGAGGATGCGTCATAATGTGGGTTTCTGTCCATGGAGACCTTGGAATGTGATGGTTGTACTGTGGCCCTGCGGAATTCTCCGACCAGAAGGGTTTGATACAGATCCAGTAAGAAAGCACTCCATGTGGAGACGAGAGAGGTTTGGTTTGGAGCCTCAGAAAAACCTAATATGCTGGTATACGAAACCAGTCCTCTGAGGACAGACACATGAAAACTAAAGCTAAGGTTCATATTAAAGCCTAAGGGCCTGTCCATTTCAATCTTCTGTCTCTGGGGATACTGTCTGAAAGTCTAAGTGGTGATAATGGCTCAGCTGGTGTCAGAGTGCCCCTTATAGTCCAGGGCAGCCTACACTATCAGGATGGCCTCAGGGGCCTTGGAACTTTTCCCTAACCTGTAGGGTTGTGGTCAATGGATTGGGCACACTTTCCTTGGAGATGGCAGGCACAATCTTTCACTGTGGCTCCAGATGCCCTAGCCTGGAGGGTGTGTGGGTCCAGGCTGTGGGCACATAAGTCTGAAAACAAAAACTCAGCTTATGAGTGGCGCCGAGGGTATGGCAAGCCGGATGTACAGATAAAGAGTGAGCTCCTTGGCTTGTGAATCAAGGGCGAGATTCCTTCAGGCTTTTGTCTCTGGATGCGTCCAGGATAGCCGTGGATTGTAGGGGGTGGCCTCAGTGACTGTGGACGAGTAACCTCTCTGGGGATTTGTCCCAGCTAACAGGAGTTTGGGGTCATTTTGTGGGAAGGGTGGAGTCCTGTTGTCTGGCTCATGTGTCTCTCCAAGAAAGTGATTCCAGAGCAGAGCCCCAGGAACAGGGGGGAGACTGGAAAACTCAAACACTGGTGAGGATTGGGTGTATAGGGGCTTGGCACGCCCCATATGAGGGCTGTTGGTCAAGGCCCTGACAGGCCTTTCTTTGATATTGGGCTCATGCTGAGGGTCACAGAGTGAATTTGTGCCCAAGGCAGCACTCAAGTTTGGGCGTGGTTTAAGGGGAAATGAAGGTTTCTCCCACCCTGAAGGTGTGACTCCATGCCAAGAGCAAGCCTTACAGCCATGGGGAAGAAGGAGTTCTGATTTGTGCTTCAGATGCCCAGTGTGTGGGGAATTGATATAATATCTGGGTTTAGATATCGGAAAACCAAGGTTAGGAAGAGATAACGGCATAAGACCATGGCATGTCAGAAGTGCTAGGTGTGTGGCCAGCTGTCTCCTTGCCTGTCTGGACGTCTGGCATCAGGCTGTGAAAGGCAGAGCATTAGTGCCCAGAGCAGCCTATTAAATCTGAGTGCCGTCGAGGCAAGAGCAGGTTGGTCCTCATCTGGGTTTTATGGAAAGCCCTCAAGGAAACGTTTTCTACCGGTGTGCAGTAACTTTGCAGGCTTGTGGTTCTGCAATTCCTACTCTGGAGGGATTGTTTGCCAGGAGTGTGAGGAAGGAAGTCTGAAAACACAAGCTAGCGTGAGGTTTGGGACCGAGGGCACGGCAGGCAACTCTGCAGAGGCTGAATCAAGATCTCCTGCATTGCGGTCATGTCTACTATGAGACGTGCTTCAAGCTAGAGTTTTTGACCATGATGGCCTCTCCCTGAAGGATATAGGGGCTTCATGAGGCCCGGCAGGTTTGCCGATTTCTCCTACACTGAAGGTTTGACTCACGGCCAGCAGCAAGGTTTCTTGCCATGGGGAAGGAGGGGTTCTGACTTATGCATCAGGTTCCCCCCTGTGCAGGGATTGGAGATAAGGTCTAGGTTCCGATGACTGAAAACCCAGGTTGGGAATGGATGGTGGCCTAAGGCAGTGGCGGGTCCAATGTGCTGGGTGTGCAGCCAGCTGTGTCGGTGTCTGTTGGAAGGTCTGGGCTCAGGCTTTTGTGAAAGAGCATCAGTGTTTAAGGTAGCCTATGCAATTGGGGTGTTGCGGAGGGCAAAGCAGTTTGATCCTCATTTGGGGTTTCTGTGCAGCACCATAGACAATGTTTTTCTCCTGGGAGGCAGGCAGAGTGCTTCATTGTGGCCCCAGAATTCCCAGTAGGGAGGGTTTGTGGGACAGGAGTGTGAGGACAGAAGTCTGAAAACACAAGCTAGTGTGAGGATTGGAGCCAAGGGCAGAGCAGGCCCACTCTGCAGAGGCTGAATCAAAATCTCCTGCATCTGAAGTCAGGCTGAGGATCAGACGTTGGCTGAGACTGGAGTATGTGTCCATGATGGCACCTTCATGAAGCGGGGGTATCATGAGGCCAAGGAAGTGTTCCCACGCTGAGTTTGGAGATGCCCCAAACAACAAGGTTTCCTTCTGCGGGACATTCGAGTCCTGTTGCATGGCTCCAGGACATACCATACGGAAGGACTGGAGAGCAGGGTTCGAAGGATGGATCCCTGTACAGCATGCCTCGCATTCCCCTTGGCCATAAGCAACAAGATTTGTTTGATCTGCTGCCTCTGGGGCACGCTACCCAGGGGGCTGTGTTGAAAAAGCCTCTCCTGAGGATGCGTCATAATGTGCGTTTGGGGTCCATGGAGACCTTGGAATGTGCTGGTTGTTCAGTGGCCCTGCGGAACTCTCCTACCTGAAGGGTTTGATACATCCCCATTAAGAAAGCTCCCCATGTGGAGACGAGAGAGGTTTGGTTTGGTGCCTCAGAAAAGCCCCGTGTGCTGGTCTACGAAAACAGTCCTCTGAGGACGGACACATGGAAACCAAAGCTAAGGTTCAGATTAGGGCCTGGGGGCCTGTCCATTTCAACCTTCTGTCTCTGGGGACACTGTCTGAGAGTCTAAGTGGAGATAGTTGCTCCGCTGGTGTCAGAGAGCCCCTCTTAGTCCAGGGTGGCCTCCACTATTGATGGCCTCAGGGGCTTGGAGCTTTTCCCTAACCAGTAGGGTTGTGGTCAATGGATTGGGCACACTTTCCTTGGAGAGAACAGGCACAATTTTTCGCTGTGGCTCCACAGGCCCTAGCCTGGATGTTGTGTGTGTCCAGGCTGTGGGCACAGAAGTCTGAATACACAAACTCAGCTTAAGAGTGGTGGCTAGGGTATGGCAGGCCTGATGTACAGCCCGAGAGGGAGCTCCTGGGCCTCTGAAACAAGGGCGAGTGGGAGGAATTCCTTCAGGCTTTTGTCTCTGGATGTTGTGTCCGGGATAGCCGTGGATTGGAGGGGTGGCCTTAGGGACTGTGGAGGGGTATCTTGGGATTTGTCCCAGCTCCCACGAGTTTGGGGTCATTTTGTGGGAAGGGTGGAGTCGTGTAGTCTGGCTCATGGGTCTCTCCAAGAAAGGGATTCAAGGGCAGAGCCCCAGGTACAGGTGGGGCGACTGGAAAACTCAAACCCTGTTGAGGATTGGGTGCATAGGGGTTTGGCAAGCCCCATATGGGGTCTCTTGCTCTAGGCCCTCACAGGCCTTTCTTTGACATGGGGCTCATGCTGAGGGTCACAGTGTGAATTTGTGCACAAGCAGCACTCAAGTTTGGGCGTGGCATCAGGGGCCATGAAGGTTTCTCCCACCCTGAAGGTGTGACTCCATGCCAAGAGCAAGCTTTACAGCCATGGGGAAGGAGGAGTTCTGTTTTGTGCTTGCGATACCCAGCTGTGTGGAGAATTGATATAATGTCTAGGTTCAGATATCTGAAAACCAAGGTTAGGATGAGGTGACGGCATAAGGCCATGGCGTGTCCGAAGTGCTGGGTGTGCGGCCAGCTGTCTCCTTGTCTGTCTGGACGTCTGGCTTCAGGCTGTGTCAGGCAGAGCATGAGTGCCCTGAGCAGCCTATCCAGATCGGGTACCATGGAGGCTCGAGCAGGTTGATCCTCATCAGGGTTTTCTGGAGAGCCCCACAGGGAAATGTTTTTCTTCTGTTGGGCAGACACTGGGCTGGGTTTTGGTTCTGGAGTTCCTAGTCCGGAGGGCTTGTTTGCCAGGAGTGTGAGGAAGGAAGTCTGAAAACACAAGCTACCATGAGGTTTGGGACCAAGGGCACGGCAGGGCCACTCTGCAGAGGCTGAATCGAGTTCTCCTGCACTGAGGTCATGTCAACCATGAGACGTGCCTCAGGCTAGAGTTTTTGTCCAGCATGGCCTCTTCCTGAAGGGTGTGGGGGCTACATGAGGCCAGGGAGGTTTGCCTACGATGGGATTTGTGAACTGCTCCAAACCTCAAGGTTTTTCCTTCTGCACGACAGTCGAGTTTTATTGGATGGTTCCAAGAGGCCCCATACGGAAAGACTCGAGAGCAGGTGTCTAAGCATGGATGCCTAGGAACGCCACCTCATATTCCCACTCTTTAGTCAGGACAAGGCAGGCTCAATCTGCGGGCTCCTGGGTGAGATACCCAGAGGGGAAAGTTGGAATGGACTCTCCTGAAGATGAGTCCTACTGTGGCTTGGTGGCCTGGGAGACCTTGGAATGTGGAGGTGGCTCAGGGTCTCTGCAGGATTCTCCAACATGAGGTTTTTGACACGGCTCCAACAAGGGAACTTCCCATGTGGAGACGAGAGGAGTTCTATTCAGTGACTCAGGAAAGCCCCATACCCTGTTCTTCAACCAAAGCCTCTGAGGAGTGACACCTGGTAACCACGCAAGAGTTGAGATTAGGGCCTAAGGGCCTGTCCTGCTCAACCTTCTATCTCTGTTGTCATCTGTGTGCATGCCTTCGTGGAGGTAGCTGCTCAGCTTGTGTCCGAATGCCCCTGTGAGTCCAGGGAGGCTCCCAGTAGTGGGATGTCCTCGGGGGCCTTGAGGTTTCTCATATTCTGGAGGTGTTTGTCCAAAGGAATGGACACAGTTTCCCAGGAGACAGGAGGCATAGTCCTGTGGAATGGCTCCAGAGGACCAAGCCAAGAGGCTGTGTTTGCCAGGGCTGTGGGGTCAGATGGCTGAAAAAGCAAACTTGGCTCAGCTAGGGGCCAAGGTAATGGCAGGCCTGATCTCCAACCCGTGAGGGGAGATCCTCTGGATATCAAAGGAGAGCAAGTGAGAGGCAGTCGCTCAGGCTTTTGTATCTGGGTGTTGCGTTCACAGTGGCCGTTCATGGTTGGGGTTGCTTCAGGGGCCGAGGAACAGCCTTCCTCTCGGGGAATTGTCCAAGCTCCCAAGTGTTTGGATTCATTCTGTGGGAAGGGAAGAGTACTGTTTTCTGCCACAGGGGACCCCCCAGGAGAGGGACTCTAGAGCTCAGCAGTGGGTTCCCTCAACTGGAATACAAACCATCTAGATAGTCCTGGGTGCCTATGGGCAAGGCAAGCCACATAAGCGGGCTTTTGGTCCAGTCACTGAGAGGCGTTACTTGAATAAGGTACTCACGCTGAGGTTCACAATGTGTGTTTGTGCCCAAGGCGGCCCTCACGCTTGGGCGTGGCCTCATGGGCCATGCCCTTTTCTCCTACACTGAAGGTTTGACTCACTGCCAGCAGCAAGGTTTCTTGCCATGGAGAATGAGGGGTTCTGACTTGTGCATCAGGTTCCCCCCTGTGCAGGGATTGGAGATAAGGTCTAGGTTCCGATGACTGAAAACCCAGGTTGGGAATGGATGGTGGCCTAAGGCAGTGGCGGGTCCAATGTGCTGGGTGTGCAGCCAGCTGTGTTGGTGTCTGTTAGAAGGTCTGGGCTCAGGCTTTTGCGACAGAGCATCAGTGTTTAAGGTAGCCTATGCAATTGGGGTGTTGCGGAGGGCAAAGCAGTTTGATCCTCATTTGGGGTTTCTGTGCAGCACCATAGACAATGTTTTTCTCCTGGGAGGCAGGAAGAGTGCTTCAGTGAGGCCCCAGAATTCCCAGTAGGGAGGGTTTGTGGGCCAGGAGTGTGAGGACGGAAGTCTGAAAACACAAGCTAGGGTGAGGATTGGAGCCAAGGGCAGAGCAGGCCCAATCTGCAGAGGCTAAATCAAAATCTCCCGCATCTGAAGTCAGGCTGTGGATCAGACGTTGGCTGAGACTGGAGTATGTGTCCATGATGGCACCTTCATGAAGCGGGGTTATCATGAGGCCAAGGAAGTGTTCCCACGCTGAGTTTGGAGGATGCCCCAAACCACAAGGTTTCCTTCTGCGGGACATTCGAGTCCTGTTGCATGGCTCCAGGACATACCATACGGAAGGACTGGAGAGCAGGGTTCGAAGGATGGATCCCTGTACAGCATGCCTCGCATTCCCCTTGGCCATAAGCGACAAAATATGTTTGATCTGCTGCCTCTGGGGCACGCTACCCAGGGGGCTGAGTTGAAATGGCCTCTCCAGAGGATGCGTCATAATGTGCGTTTGGGTCCATGGAGACCTTGGAATGTGCTGGTTGTTCAGTGGCCCTGCGGAACTCTCCTACCTGAAGGGTTTGATACATCCCCAGTTAGAAATCTCCCCATGTGGAGACGAGAGAGGTTTGGTTTGATGCCTCAGAAAAGCCCCGTGTGCCGGTCTACGAAAACAGTCCTCTGAGGACGGACACATGGAAACCAAAGCTAAGGTTCAGATTAGGGCCTGGGGGCCTGTCCATTTCAACCTTCGGTCTCTGGGGACACTCTCTGAGAGTCTAAGTGGAGATAGTTGCTCCGCTGGTGTCAGAGAGCCCCTCTTAGTCCAGGGGGGCCTATACTATTGATGGCCTCAGGGACCTTGGAGCTTTTCCCTAACCTGTAGGGTTGTGGTCAATGGATTGGGCATACTTTTTTTGGAGAGGGCAGGTACAATCTTTCGCTGTTTAGTCCAGAGGCCCTAGCCTGGATGTTGTGTGGGTCCAGGCTGTGGGCACAGAAGTCGGAATACACAAACTCAGCTTATGAGTGGCGCCTAGGGTATGTCAGGCCGGATGTACAGCCCGAGAGGGAGCTCCTGGGCCTCTGAAACAAGGGCGAGTGGGAGGCGTTCCTTCAGGCTTTTGTCTCTGGATGTTGTGTCCGGGATAGCCGTGGATTGGAGCGGTGGCCTCAGGTACTGTGGACGAGTATCCCTCTCTGGGGATTTGTCCCAGCTCCCAAGAGTTTGGGGTCATATTGTGGGATGGTTGGAGTCGTGTTGTCTGGCTCATGGGTCTCTCCAAGAAAGGGATTCCAGAGCAGAGCTCCAGGTACGGGCGGGGCGACTGGAAAATTCAAACCATGGTTAGGATTGGGTGCATAGGGGCTTGGCAAGCCCCATATGTGGGCTCTTGGTCCAGGCCCTGACAGGCCTTTCTTTGACATGGGGCTCATGCTGAGGGTCACAGTGTGAATTTGTGCCCAAGCATCACTCAAGTTTGGGCGTGGCATCAGGGGCCATGAAGGATTCTCCCACCATGAAGGTGTGACTCCAGGTCAAGAGCAAGCTTGACAGCCATGGGGAAGGAGGAGTTCTGTTTTGTGCTTGCTATACCCAGCTGTGTGGAGAATTGATATAATGTCTAGGTTCAGATATCTGAAAACCAAGGTTAGGATGAGGTGACGGCATAAGACCATGGCGTGTCCGAAGTGCTGGGTGTGCGGCCAACTGTCTCCTTGTCTGTCTGGACGTCTGGCTTCAGGCTGTGTCAGGCAGAGCATGAGTGCCCAGAGCAGCCTATCCAGTTTGGGTAACGTCGAGGCCCGAGCAGGTTGATCCTCATCTGGGTTTTCTGGAGAGCCCCACAGGGAAACGTTTTTCTTCCGTTGGGCAGACACTGGGCTGGGTTTTGGTTCCGGAGTTCCTTGTCCGGAGGGCTTGTTTGCCAGGAGTGTGAGGAAGGAAGTCGGAAAACACAAGCTAGCGTGAGGTTTGGGACCGAGGTCACGGCAGGCCCACTCTGCAGAGGCTGAATCGAGATCTCCTGCACTGAGGTCATGTCAACTATGAGACGTGCCTCAGGCTAGAGTTCTTGTCCAGCATGGCCTCTTCCTGAAGGGTGTGGGGGCTTCATGAGGCCAGAAAGTTTTGCCTACGATGGGATTTGTGAACTGCTCCAAAACTGAAGGTTACCTTCTGCACGACAGTCGAGTCCTATTGGATGGTTCCAAGAGGCCCCATATGGAAAGACTCGAGAGCAGGTGTCTAAGCATGGATGCCTGGGAAAGCCACCTCATATTCCCACTCTTTAGTCAGGACAAGGCAGGCTCAATCTGCGGGCTCCTGGGTGAGCTACCCAGAGGGGAGAGTTGAAATGGACTCTCCTGAAGATGAGCCCAACTGTGGCTTGGTGGCCTGGGAGACCTTGGAATGTGGAGGTGGCTCAGGGACTCTGCAGGATTCTCCAACATGAGGTGTTTGACACGGCTCCAACAAGGAAACTTCCCATGTGGAGACGAGAGGAGTTCTGTTCCGTGCCTCAGGAAAGCCCCATACCCTGTTCTTCGAACCAAAGCCTCTGAGAGTGACACCTGGAAACCAAAGCAAGAGTTGAGACTACGGCCTAAAGGCCTGTCCGGCTCAACCTTCTATCTCTGATGATATCTGTGTGCATGCATTCATGGATGTAGCTGCTCAGCTTGTGTCCGAATGCCCCTGTGAGTCCAGTGAGGCTCCCAGTAGTGGGATGTCCTCGGAGGCCTTGAGGTTACTCATATTCTGGAGGTGTGTGGCCAAAGGAATGGACACAGTTTCCCAGGAGAGAGAAGGCACGGTCCTGTGGTATGGCTCCAGAGGACCCAGCCTAGAGGCTCTGTTTGCCAGGGCTGTGGGGACAGATGTCTGAAAAAGCAAACTTGGCTCAGCTAGGGGCCAATGTAATGGCAGGCCTGATCTCTAGTCCGTGAGGGGAGATCCTCTGGAAATCAAAGTAGGGCAAGTGGGAGGCAGTCACTCAGGATTTTGTCTCTGGGTGTTGCGTTTACAGTGTCCGGTCAGGGTAGGGGTTGTCTTAGAGGCCGAGGGAGTGGGAATGAAGAGTACTGTTTTCTGCCACAGGGGACCCCCCAGGAGAGGGACTCTAGAGCACAGCAGTGGGTTCCCTCAACTGGAATACACACCATCTAGTTAGTCCTGGGTGCCTATGGGCATGGCAAGCCACATATGCGGGCTCTTGGTCCAGTCACTGAGAGGCGTTACTTGAATAAGGTACTCACGCTGAGGGTCACAATGTGTGTTTGTGCCCAAGGCGGCCCTCACGCTTGGGCGTGGCCTCATGGGCCATGCCGTTTTCTCCTACACTGAAGGTTTGACTCACTGCCAGCAGCAAGGTTTCTTGCCAGGGGGAAGGAGGGGTTCTGACTTGTGCATCAGGTTCCCCCCTGTGCAGGGATTGGAGATAAGGTCTAGGTTCCGATGACTGAAAACCCAGGTTGGGAATGGATGGTGGCCTAAGGCAGTGGCGGGTCCAATGTGCTGGGTGTGCAGCCAGCTGTGTCGGTGTCTGTTGGAAGGTCTGGGCTCAGGCTATTTGCGACAGAGCATCACTGTTTAAGGTAGCCTATGCAATTGGGGTGTTGCCGAGGGCCAAGCAGTTTGATCCTCATTTGGGGTTTCTGGGCAGCGCCATAGACAATGTTTTTCTCTTGGGAGGCAGGCACAGTGCTTCATTGTGGCCCCAGAATTCCCAGTAGGGAGGGTTTGTGGGCCAGGAGTGTGAGGACGGAAGTCTGAAAACACAAGCTAGTGTGAGGATTGGAACCAAGGGCAGAGCAGGCCCACTCTGCAGAGGCTGAATCAAAATCTCCTGCATCTGAAGTCAGGCTGAGGATCAGACGTTGGCTGAGGCTGGAGTATGTGTCCATGATGGCACCTTCATGAAGTGGGGGCCTCATGAGGCCAAGGAAGTTTTCCCACGCTGAGTTTGGAGGTTGCCCCAAACCACAAGGTTTCCTTCTGCGGGACATTCGAGTCCTGTTGCATGGCTCCAGGACATACCATACGGAAGGACTGGAGAGCAGGGTTCGAAGGATGGATCCCTGTACAGCATGCCTCGCATTCCCATTGGCTATTAGCGACAAGATATGTTTGATCTGCTGCCTCTGGAACACGCGACCCAGGGGGCTGAGTTGAAATGGCCTCTCCTGAGGATGCGTCATAATGTGCGTTTGGGTCCATGGAGACCTAGGAATGTGCTGGTTGTTCAGTGGCCCTGCGGAACTCTCCTACCTGAAGTGTTTGATACATCCCAGTAAGAAAGCTGCCCATGTAGAGATGAGAGATGTTTGGTTTGGTGCCTCAGAAAAGCCCCATGTGCTGGTCTACGAAAACAGTCCTCTGAGAACGGAAACATGGAAACCAAAGCTAAGGTTCAGATTAGGGCCTGGGGGCCTGTCCATTTCAACCTTCTGTCTCTGGGGACACTGTCTGAGAGTCTAAGTGGAGATAGTTGCTCCGCTGGTGTCAGAGAGCCCCTCTTAGTCCAGGGGGGCCTACACTATTGATGGCCTCAGGGGCCTTGGAGCTTTTCCCTAACCTGTAGTGTTGTGGTCAATGGACTGGGCACACTTTCCTTGGAGAGGGCAGGCACAATCTTTCGCTGTGGCCCTAGAGGCCCTAGCCTGGAGGTGTGTGGGTCCAGGCTGTGGGCACTGAAGTCTGAATACACAAACTCAGCTTATGAGTGGCGCCTAGGGTATGGCAGGCCGGATGTATAGCCCGAGAGGGAGCTCCTGGGCCTCTGAAACAAGGGCGAGTGGGAGGCGTTCCTTCAGGCTTTTGTCTCTGGATGTTGTGTCCGGGATAGCCGTGGATTGGAGCGGTGGCCTCAGGTACTGTGGACGAGTATCCCTCTCTGGGGATTTGTCCCAGCTCCCAAGAGTTTGGGGTCATTTTGTGGGAAGGGTGGAGTCGTGTTGTCTGGCTCATGGGTCTCTCCAAGAAAGGGATTCCAGAGCAGAGCTCCAGGTACGGGCGGGGCGACTGGAAAATTCAAACCGTGGTGAGGATTGGGTGCATAGGGGCTTGGCAAGCCCCATATGTGGGCTCTTGGTCCAGGCCCTGACAGGCCTTTCTTTGACATGGGGCTCATGCTGAGGATCACAGTGTGAATTTGTGCCCAAACAGCACTCAAGTTTGGGCGTGGCATCAGGGGCCATGAAGGTTTCTCCCACCCTGAAGGTGTGACTCCATGCCAAGAGCAAGCTTGACAGCCATGGGGAAGGAGGAGTTCTGTTTTGTGCTTGCCATACCCAGCTGTGTGGAGAATTGATATAATGTCTAGGTTCAGATATCTGAAAACCAAGGTTAGGATGAGGTGACGGCATAAGACCATGACGTGTCCGAAGTCCTGGGTGTGCGGCCAGCTGTCTCCTTGTCTATCTGGACGTCTGGCTTCAGGCTGTGTCAGGCAGAGCATGAGTGCCCAGAGCAGCCTATCCAGTTCGGGTACCGTCGAGGCCCGAGCAGGTTGATCCTCATCTGGGTTTTCTGGAGAGCCCCACAGGGAAACGTTTTTCTTCCTTTGGGCAGACACTGGGCTGGGTTTTGGTTCTGGAGTTCCTAGTCCGGAGGGCTTATTGCCAGGAGTGTGAGGAAGGAAGTCTGAAAACACAAGCTAGCGTGAGGTTTGGGACCGAGGTCACGGCAGGCCCACTCTGCAGAGGCTGAATCGGGATCTCCTGCACTGAGGTCATGTCAACTATGAGACGTGCCTCAGGCTAGAGTTCTTGTCCAGCATGGCCTCTTCCTGAAGGGTGTGGGGGCTTCATGAGGCCAGAAAGTTTTGCCTACGATGGGATTTGTGAACTGCTCCAAAACTGAAGGTTACCTTCTGCACGACAGTCGAGTCCTATTGGATGGTTCCAAGAGGCCCCATATGGAAAGACTCGAGAGCAGGTGTCTAAGCATGGATGCCTGGGAACGCCACCTCATATTCCCACTCTTTAGTCAGGACAAGGCAGGCTCAATCTGCGGGCTCCTGGGTGAGCTACCCAGAGGGGAGAGTTGAAATGGACTCTCCTGAAGATGAGTCCTACTGTGGCTTGGTGGCCTGGGAGACCTTGGAATGTGGAGGTGGCTCAGGGACTCTGCAGGATTCTCCAACATGAGGTGTTTGACACGGCTCCAACAAGGAAACTTCCCATGTGGAGACGAGAGGAGTTCTGTTCCGTGCCTCAGGAAAGCCCCATACCCTGTTCTTCGAACCAAAGCCTCTGAGGAGTGACACCTGGAAACCAAAGTAAGAGTTGAGACTACGGCCTAAAGGCCTGTCCGGCTCAACCTTCTATCTCTGTTGTCATCTGTGTGCATGCATTCATGGATGTAGCTGCTCAGCTTGTGTCCGAATGCCCCTGTGAGTCCAGTGAGGCTCCCAGTAGTGGGATGTCCTCGGAGGCCTTGAGGTTTCTCATATTCTGGAGGTGTGTGGCCAAAGGAATGGACACAGTTTCCCAGGAGAGAGCAGGCACGGTCCTGTGGTATGGCTCCAGAGGACCCAGCCTAGAGGCTCTGTTTGCCAGGGCTGTGGGGACAGATGTCTGAAAAAGCAAACTTGGCTCAGCTAGGGGCCAATGTAATGGCAGGCCTGATCTCTAGTCCGTGAGGGGAGATCCTCTGGAAATCAAAGTAGGGCAAGTGGGAGGCAGTCACTCAGGATTTTGTCTCTGGGTGTTGCGTTTACAGTGTCCGGTCAGGGTAGGGGTTGTCTCAGAGGCCGAGGAAGAGCCTTCCTCTCAGGGGATTGTCCAAGCTCCCAAGTGTTTGTGTTCATTCTGTGGGAATGAAGAGTACTGTTTTCTGCCACAGGGGAACCCCCAGGAGAGGGACTCTAGAGCACAGCAGTGGGTTCCCTCAACTGGAATACACACCATCTAGTTAGTCCTGGGTGCCTATGGGCATGGCAAGCCACATATGCGGGCTCTTGGTCCAGTCACTGTGAGGCGTTACTTGAATAAGGTACTCACGCTGAGGGTCACAATGTGTGTTTGTGCCCAAGGCGGCCCTCACGCTTGGGCGTGGCCTCATGGGCCATGCCGTTTTCTCCTACACTGAAGGTTTGACTCACTGCCAGCAGCAAGGTTTCTTGCCAGGGGGAAGGAGGGGTTCTGACTTGTGCATCAGGTTCCCCCCTGTGCAGGGATTGGAGATAAGGTCTAGGTTCCGATGACTGAAAACCCAGGTTGGGAATGGATGGTGGCCTAAGGCAGTGGCGGGTCCAATGTGCTGGGTGTGCAGCCAGCTGTGTCGGTGTCTGTTGGAAGGTCTGGGCTCAGGCTATTTGCGACAGAGCATCACTGTTTAAGGTAGCCTATGCAATTGGGGTGTTGCCGAGGGCCAAGCAGTTTGATCCTCATTTGGGGTTTCTGGGCAGCGCCATAGACAATGTTTTTCTCTTGGGAGGCAGGCACAGTGCTTCATTGTGGCCCCAGAATTCCCAGTAGGGAGGGTTTGTGGGCCAGGAGTGTGAGGACGGAAGTCTGAAAACACAAGCTAGTGTGAGGATTGGAACCAAGGGCAGAGCAGGCCCACTATGCAGAGGCTGAATCAAAATCTCCTGCATCTGAAGTCAGGCTGAGGATCAGACGTTGGCTGAGGCTGGAGTATGTGTCCATGATGGCACCTTCATGAAGTGGGGGCCTCATGAGGCCAAGGAAGTTTTCCCACGCTGAGTTTGGAGGTTGCCCCAAACCACAAGGTTTCCTTCTGCGGGACATTCGAGTCCTGTTGCATGGCTCCAGGACATACCATATGGAAGGACTGGAGAGCAGGGTTCGAAGGATGGATCCCTGTACAGCATGCCTCGCACTCCCATTGGCTATTAGCGACAAGATATGTTTGATCTGCTGCCTCTGGAACACGCGACCCAGGGGGCTGAGTTGAAATGGCCTCTCCTGAGGATGCGTCATAATGTGCGTTTGGGTCCATGGAGACCTTGGAATGTGCTGGTTGTTCAGTGGCCCTGCGGAACTCTCCTACCTGAAGTGTTTGATACATCCCAGTAAGAAAGCTGCCCATGTGGAGATGAGAGAGGTTTGGTTTGGTGCCTCAGAAAAGCCCCATGTGCTGGTCTACGAAAACAGTCCTCTGAGAACGGAAACATGGAAACCAAAGCTAAGGTTCAGATTAGGGCCTGGGGGCCTGTCCATTTCAACCTTCTGTCTCTGGGGACACTGTCTGAGAGTCTAAGTGGAGATAGTTGCTCCGCTGGTGTCAGAGAGCCCCTCTTAGTCCAGGGGGGCCTACACTATTGATGGCCTCAGGGGCCTTGGAGCTTTTCCCTAACCTGTAGTGTTGTGGTCATGGACTGGGCACACTTTCCTTGGAGAGGGCAGGCACAATCTTTCGCTGTGGCCCTAGAGGCCCTAGCCTGGAGGTGTGTGGGTCCAGGCTGTGGGCACTGAAGTCTGAATACACAAACTCAGCTTATGAGTGGCGCCTAGGGTATGGCCGGCCGGATGTACAGCCCGAGAGGGAGCTCCTGGGCCTCTGAAACAAGGGCGAGTGGGAGGCGTTCCTTCAGGCTTTTGTCTCTGGATGTTGTGTCCGGGATAGCCGTGGATTGGAGCGGTGGCCTCAGGTACTGTGGACGAGTATCCCTCTCTGGGGATTTGTCCCAGCTCCCAAGAGTTTGGTGTCATTTTGTGGGAATGGTGGAGTCGTGTTGTCTGGCTCATGGGTCTCTCCAAGAAAGGGATTCCAGAGCAGAGCTCCAGGTACGGGCGGGGCGACTGGAAAATTCAAACCGTGGTGAGGATTGGGTGCATAGGGGCTTGGCAAGCCCCATATGTGGGCTCTTGGTCCAGGCCCTGACAGGCCTTTCTTTGACATGGGGCTCATGCTGAGGATCACAGTGTGAATTTGTGCCCAAGCAGCACTCAAGTTTGGGCGTGGCATCAGGGGCCATGAAGGTTTCTCCCACCCTGAAGGTGTGACTCCATGCCAAGAGAAAGCTTGACAGCCATGGGGAAGGAGGAGTTCTGTTTTGTGCTTGCTATACCCAGCTGTGTGGAGAATTGATATAATGTCTAGGTTCAGATATCTGAAAACCAAGGTTAGGATGAGGTGACGGCATAAGACCATGGCGTGTCCGAAGTGCTGGGTGTACAGCCAGCTGTCTCCTTGTCTGTCTGGACGTCTGGCTTCAGGCTGTGTCAGGCAGAGCATGAGTGCCCAGAGCAGCCTATCCAGTTCGGATACCGTCGAGGCCCGAGCAGGTTGATCCTCATCTGGGTTTTCTGGAGAGCCCCACAGGGTAACGTTTTTCTTCCGTTGGGCAGACACTGGGCTGGGTTTTTGTTCCGGAGTTCCTAGTCCGGAGGGCTTGTTTGCCAGGAGTGTGAGGAAGGAAGTCTGAAAACACAAGCTAGCGTGAGGTTTGGGACCGAGGTCACGGCATGCCCACTCTGCAGAGGCTGAATCGGGACCTCCTGCACTGAGGTCATGTCAACTATGAGACGTGCCTCAGGCTAGAGTTCTTGTCCAGCATGGCCTCTTCCTGAAGGGTGTGGGGGCTTCATGAGGCCAGAAAGTTTTGCCTACGATGGGATTTGTGAACTGCTCCAAAACTGAAGGTTACCTTCTGCACGACAGTCGAGTCCTATTGGATGGTTCCAAGAGGCCCCATATGGAAAGACTCGAGAGCAGGTGTCTAAGCATGGATGCCTGGGAACGCCACCTCATATTCCCACTCTTTAGTCAGGACAAGGCAGGCTCAATCTGCGGGCTCCTGGGTGAGCTACCCAGAGGGGAGAGTTGAAATGGACTCTCCTGAAGATGAGTCCTACTGTGGCTTGGTGGCCTGGGAGACCTTGGAATGTGGAGGTGGCTCAGGGACTCTGCAGGATTCTCCAACATGAGGTGTTTGACACGGCTCCAACAAGGAAACTTCCCATGTGGAGACGAGAGGAGTTCTGTTCCGTGCCTCAGGAAAGCCCCATACCCTGTTCTTCGAACCAAAGCCTCTGAGGAGTGACACCTGGAAACCAAAGTAAGAGTTGAGACTACGGCCTAAAGGCCTGTCCGGCTCAACCTTCTATCTCTGTTGTCATCTGTGTGCATGCATTCATGGATGTAGCTGCTCAGCTTGTGTCCGAATGCCCCTGTGAGTCCAGTGAGGCTCCCAGTAGTGGGATGTCCTCGGAGGCCTTGAGGTTTCTCATATTCTGGAGGTGTGTGGCCAAAGGAATGGACACAGTTTCCCAGGAGAGAGCAGGCACGGTCCTGTGGTATGGCTCCAGAGGACCCAGCCTAGAGGCTCTGTTTGCCAGGGCTGTGGGGACAGATGTCTGAAAAAGCAAACTTGGCTCAGCTAGGGGCCAATGTAATGGCAGGCCTGATCTCTAGTCCGTGAGGGGAGATCCTCTGGAAATCAAAGTAGGGCAAGTGGGAGGCAGTCACTCAGGATTTTGTCTCTGGGTGTTGCGTTTACAGTGTCCGGTCAGGGTAGGGGTTGTCTCAGAGGCCGAGGAAGAGCCTTCCTCTCAGGGGATTGTCCAAGCTCCCAAGTGTTTGTGTTCATTCTGTGGGAATGAAGAGTACTGTTTTCTGCCACAGGGGAACCCCCAGGAGAGGGACTCTAGAGCACAGCAGTGGGTTCCCTCAACTGGAATACACACCATCTAGTTAGTCCTGGGTGCCTATGGGCATGGCAAGCCACATATGCGGGCTCTTGGTCCAGTCACTGAGAGGCGTTACTTGAATAAGGTACTCACGCTGAGGGTCACAATGTGTGTTTGTGCCCAAGGCGGCCCTCACGCTTGGGCGTGGCCTCATGGGCCATGCCGTTTTCTCCTACACTGAAGGTTTGACTCGCTGCCAGCAGCAAGGTTTCTTGCCAGGGGGAAGGAGGGGTTCTGACTTGTGCATCAGGTTCCCCCCTGTGCAGGGATTGGAGATAAGGTCTAGGTTCCGATGACTGAAAACCCAGGTTGGGAATGGATGGTGGCCTAAGGCAGTGGCGGGTCCAATGTGCTGGGTGTGCAGCCAGCTGTGTCGGTGTCTGTTGGAAGGTCTGGGCTCAGGCTATTTGCGACAGAGCATCACTGTTTAAGGTAGCCTATGCAATTGGGGTGTTGCCGAGGGCCAAGCAGTTTGATCCTCATTTGGGGTTTCTGGGCAGCGCCATAGACAAGGTTTTTCTCCTGGGAGGCAGGCACAGTGCTTCATTGTGGCCCCAGAATTCCCAGTAGGGAGGGTGTGTGGGCCAGGAGTGTGAGGACGGAAGTCTGAAAACACAAGCTAGTGTGAGGATTGGAACCAAGGGCAGAGCAGGCCCACTCTGCAGAGGCTGAATCAAAATCTCCTGCATCTGAAGTCAGGCTGAGGATCAGACGTTGGCTGAGGCTGGAGTATGTGTCCATGATGTCACCTTCATGAAGTGGGGGCCTCATGAGGCCAAGGAAGTTTTCCCACGCTGAGTTTGGAGGTCGCCCCAAACCACAAGGTTTCCTTCTGCGGGACATTCGAGTCCTGTTGCATGGCTCCAGGACATACCATACGGAAGGACTGGAGAGCAGGGTTCGAAGGATGGATCCCTGTACAGCATGCCTCGCATTCCCATTGGCTATTAGCGACAAGATATGTTTGATCTGCTGCCTCTGGAACACGCGACCCAGGGGGCTGAGTTGAAATGGCCTCTCCTGAGGATGCGTCATAATGTGCGTTTGGGTCCATGGAGACCTTGGAATGTGCTGGTTGTTCAGTGGCCCTGCGGAACTCTCCTACCTGAAGTGTTTGATACATCCCAGTAAGAAAGCTGCCCATGTGGAGATGAGAGATGTTTGGTTTGGTGCCTCAGAAAAGCCCCATGTGCTGGTCTACGAAAACAGTCCTCTGAGAACGGAAACATGGAAACCAAAGCTAAGGTTCAGATTAGGGCCTGGGGGCCTGTCCATTTCAACCTTCTGTCTCTGGGGACACTGTCTGAGAGTCTAAGTGGAGATAGTTGCTCCGCTGGTGTCAGAGAGCCCCTCTTAGTCCAGGGGGGTCTACACTATTGATGGCCTCAGGGGCCTTGGAGCTTTTCCCTAACCTGTAGTGTTGTGGTCAATGGACTGGGCACACTTTCCTTGGAGAGGGCAGGCACAATCTTTCGCTGTGGCCCTAGAGGCCCTAGCCTGGAGGTGTGTGGGTCCAGGCTGTGGGCACAGAAGTCTGAATACACAAACTCAGCTTATGAGTGGCGCCTAGGGTATGGCAGGCCGGATGTACAGCCCGAGAGGGAGCTCCTGGGCCTCTGAAACAAGGGCGAGTGGGAGGCGTTCCTTCAGGCTATTGTCTCTGGATGTTGTGTCCGGGATAGCCGTGGATTGGAGCGGTGGCCTCAGGTAATGTGGACGAGTATTCCTCTCTGGGGATTTGTCCCAGCTCCCAAGAGTTTGGGGTCATTTTGTGGGAAGGGTGGAGTCGTGTTGTCTGGCTCATGGGTCTCTCCAAGAAAGGGATTCCAGAGCAGAGCTCCAGGTACGGGCGGGGCGACTGGAAAATTCAAACCGTGGTGAGGATTGGGTGCATAGGGGCTTGGCAAGCCCCATATGTGGGCTCTTGGTCCAGGCCCTGACAGGCCTTTCTTTGACATGGGGCTCATGGTGAGGATCACAGTGTGAATTTGTGCCCAAGCAGCACTCAAGTTTGGGCGTGGCATCAGGGGCCATGAAGGTTTCTCCCACCCTGAAGGTGTGACTCCATGCCAAGAGCAAGCTTGACAGCCATGGGGAAGGAGGAGTTCTGTTTTGTGCTTGCTATACCCAGCTGTGTGGAGAATTGATATAATGTCTAGGTTCAGATATCTGAAAACCAAGGTTAGGATGAGGTGACGGCATAAGACCATGGCGTGTCCGAAGTGCTGGGTGTGCGGCCAGCTGTCTCCTTGTCTGTCTGGACGTCTGGCTTCAGGCTGTGTCAGGCAGAGCATGAGTGCCCAGAGCAGCCTATCCAGTTCGGGTACCGTCGAGGCCCGAGCAGGTTGATCCTCATCTGGGTTTTCTGGAGAGCCCCACAGGGAAACGTTTTTCTTCCGTTGGGCAGACACTGGGCTGGGTTTTTGTTCCGGAGTTCCTAGTCCGGAGGGCTTGTTTGCCAGGAGTGTGAGGAAGGAAGTCTGAAAACACAAGCTAGCGTGTGGTTTGGGTCCGAGGTCACGGCATGCCCACTCTGCAGAGGCTGAATCGGGATCTCCTGCACTGAGGTCATGTCAACTATGAGACGTGCCTCAGGCTAGAGTTCTTGTCCAGCATGGCCTCTTCCTGAAGGGTGTGGGGGCTTCATGAGGCCAGAAAGTTTTGCCTACGATGGGATTTGTGAACTGCTCCAAAACTGAAGGTTACCTTCTGCACGACAGTCGAGTCCTATTGGATGGTTCCAAGAGGCCCCATATGGAAAGACTCGAGAGCAGGTGTCTAAGCATGGATGCCTGGGAACGCCACCTCATATTCCCACTCTTTAGTCAGGACAAGGCAGGCTCAATCTGCGGGCTCCTGGGTGAGCTACCCAGAGGGGAGAGTTGAAATGGACTCTCCTGAAGATGAGTCCTACTGTGGCTTGGTGGCCTGGGAGACCTTGGAATGTGGAGGTGGCTCAGGGACTCTGCAGGATTCTCCAACATGAGGTGTTTGACACGGCTCCAACAAGGAAACTTCCCATGTGGAGACGAGAGGAGTTCTGTTCCGTGCCTCAGGAAAGCCCCATACCCTGTTCTTCGAACCAAAGCCTCTGAGGAGTGACACCTGGAAACCAAAGTAAGAGTTGAGACTACGGCCTAAAGGCCTGTCCGGCTCAACCTTCTATCTCTGTTGTCATCTGTGTGCATGCATTCATGGATGTAGCTGCTCAGCTTGTGTCCGAATGCCCCTGTGAGTCCAGTGAGGCTCCCAGTAGTGGGATGTCCTCGGAGGCCTTGAGGTTTCTCATATTCTGGAGGTGTGTGGCCAAAGGAATGGACACAGTTTCCCAGGAGAGAGCAGGCACGGTCCTGTGGTATGGCTCCAGAGGACCCAGCCTAGAGGCTCTGTTTGCCAGGGCTGTGGGGACAGATGTCTGAAAAAGCAAACTTGGCTCAGCTAGGGGCCAATGTAATGGCAGGCCTGATCTCTAGTCCGTGAGGGGAGATCCTCTGGAAATCAAAGTAGGGCAAGTGGGAGGCAGTCACTCAGGATTTTGTCTCTGGGTGTTGCGTTTACAGAGTCCGGTCAGGGTAGGGGTTGTCTCAGAGGCCGAGGAAGAGCCTTCCTCTCAGGGGATTGTCCAAGCTCCCAAGTGTTTGTGTTCATTCTGTGGGAATGAAGAGTACTGTTTTCTGCCACAGGGGAACCCCCAGGAGAGGGACTCTAGAGCACAGCAGTGGGTTCCCTCAACTGGAATACACACCATCTAGTTAGTCCTGGGTGCCTATGGGCATGGCAAGCCACATATGCGGGCTCTTGGTCCAGTCACTGAGAGGCGTTACTTGAATAAGGTACTCACGCTGAGGGTCACAATGTGTGTTTGTGCCCAAGGCGGCCCTCACGCTTGGGCGTGGCCTCATGGGCCATGCCGTTTTCTCCTACACTGAAGGTTTGACTCACTGCCAGCAGCAAGGTTTCTTGCCAGGGGGAAGGAGGGGTTCTGACTTGTGCATCAGGTTCCCCCCTGTGCAGGGATTGGAGATAAGGTCTAGGTTCCGATGACTGAAAACCCAGGTTGGGAATGGATGGTGGCCTAAGGCAGTGGCGGGTCCAATGTGCTGGGTGTGCAGCCAGCTGTGTCGGTGTCTGTTGGAAGGTCTGGGCTCAGGCTATTTGCGACAGAGCATCACTGTTTAAGGTAGCCTATGCAATTGGGGTGTTGCCGAGGGCCAAGCAGTTTGATCCTCATTTGGGGTTTCTGGGCAGCGCCATAGACAATGTTTTTCTCTTGGGAAGCAGGCACAGTGCTTCATTGTGGCCCCAGAATTCCCAGTAGGGAGGGTTTGTGGGCCAGGAGTGTGAGGACGGAAGTCTGAAAACACAAGCTAGTGTGAGGATTGGAACCAAGGGCAGAGCAGGCCCACTCTGCAGAGGCTGAATCAAAATCTCCTGCATCTGAAGTCAGGCTGAGGATCAGACGTTGGCTGAGGCTGGAGTATGTGTCCATGATGGCACCTTCATGAAGTGGGGGCCTCATGAGGCCAAGGAAGTTTTCCCACGCTGAGTTTGGAGGTCGCCCCAAACCACAAGGTTTCCTTCTGCGGGACATTCGAGTCCTGTTGCATGGCTCCAGGACATACCATACGGAAGGACTGGAGAGCAGGGTTCGAAGGATGGATCCCTGTACTGCATGCCTCGCATTCCCATTGGCTATTAGCGACAAGATATGTTTGATCTGCTGCCTCTGGAACACGCGACCCAGGGGGCTGAGTTGAAATGGCCTCTCCTGAGGATGCGTCATAATGTGCGTTTGGGTCCATGGAGACCTTGGAATGTGCTGGTTGTTCAGTGGCCCTGTGGAACTCTCCTACCTGAAGTGTTTGATACATCCCAGTAAGAAAGCTGCCCATGTGGAGATGAGAGATGTTTGGTTTGGTGCCTCAGAAAAGCCCCATGTGCTGGTCTACGAAAACAGTCCTCTGAGAACGGAAACATGGAAACCAAAGCTAAGGTTCAGATTAGGGCCTGGGGGCCTGTCCATTTCAACCTTCTGTCTCTGGGGACACTGTCTGAGAGTCTAAGTGGAGATAGTTGCTCCGCTGGTGTCAGAGAGCCCCTCTTAGTCCAGGGGGGCCTACACTATTGATGGCCTCAGGGGCCTTGGAGCTTTTCCCTAACCTGTAGTGTTGTGGTCAATGGACTGGGCACACTTTCCTTGGAGAGGGCAGGCACAATCTTTCGCTGTGGCCCTAGAGGCCCTAGCCTGGAGGTGTGTGGGTCCAGGCTGTGGGCACAGAAGTCTGAATACACAAACTCAGCTTATGAGTGGCGCCTAGGGTATGGCAGGCCGGATGTACAGCCCGAGAGGGAGCTCCTGGGCCTCTGAAACAAGGGCGAGTGGGAGGCGTTCCTTCAGGCTATTGTCTCTGGATGTTGTGTCCGGGATAGCCGTGGATTGGAGCGGTGGCCTCAGGTACTGTGGACGAGTATCCCTCTCTGGGGATTTGTCCCAGCTCCCAAGAGTTTGGGGTCATTTTGTGGGAAGGGTGGAGTCGTGTTGTCTGGCTCATGGGTCTCTCCAAGAAAGGGATTCCAGAGCAGAGCTCCAGGTACGGGCGGGGCGACTGGAAAATTCAAACCGTGGTGAGGATTGGGTGCATAGGGGCTTGGCAAGCCCCATATGTGGGCTCTTGGTCCAGGCCCTGACAGGCCTTTCTTTGACATGGGGCTCATGGTGAGGATCACAGTGTGAATTTGTGCCCAAGCAGCACTCAAGTTTGGGCGTGGCATCAGGGGCCATGAAGGTTTCTCCCACCCTGAAGGTGTGACTCCATGCCAAGAGCAAGCTTGACAGCCATGGGGAAGGAGGAGTTCTGTTTTGTGCTTGCTATACCCAGCTGTGTGGAGAATTGATATAATGTCTAGGTTCAGATATCTGAAAACCAAGGTTAGGATGAGGTGACGGCATAAGACCATGGCGTGTCCGAAGTGCTGGGTGTGCGGCCAGCTGTCTCCTTGTCTGTCTGGACGTCTGGCTTCAGACTGTGTCAGGAAGAGCATGAGTGCCCAGAGCAGCCTATCCAGTTCGGGTACCGTCGAGGCCCGAGCAGGTTGATCCTCATCTGGGTTTTCTGGAGAGCCCCACAGGGAAACGTTTTTCTTCCGTTGGGCAGACACTGGGCTGGGTTTTGGTTCTGGAGTTCCTAGTCCGGAGGGCTTGTTTGCCAGGAGTGTGAGGAAGGAAGTCTGAAAACACAAGCTAGCGTGAGGTTTGGGACCGAGGTCACGGCATGCCCACTCTGCAGAGGCTGAATCGGGATCTCCTGCACTGAGGTCATGTCAACTATGAGACGTGCCTCAGGCTAGAGTTCTTGTCCAGCATGGCCTCTTCCTGAAGGGTGTGGGGGCTTCATGAGGCCAGAAAGTTTTGCCTACGATGGGATTTGTGAACTGCTCCAAAACTGAAGGTTACCTTCTGCACGACAGTCGAGTCCTATTGGATGGTTCCAAGAGGCCCCATATGGAAAGACTCGAGAGCAGGTGTCTAAGCATGGATGCCTGGGAACGCCACCTCATATTCCCACTCTTTAGTCAGGATAAGGCAGGCTCAATCTGCGGGCTCCTGGGTGAGCTACCCAGAGGGGAGAGTTGAAATGGACTCTCCTGAAGATGAGTCCTACTGTGGCTTGGTGGCCTGGGAGACCTTGGAATGTGGAGGTGGCTCAGGGACTCTGCAGGATTCTCCAACATGAGGTGTTTGACACGGCTCCAACAAGGAAACTTCCCATGTGGAGACGAGAGGAGTTCTGTTCCGTGCCTCAGGAAAGCCCCATACCCTGTTCTTCGAACCAAAGCCTCTGAGGAGTGACACCTGGAAACCAAAGTAAGAGTTGAGACTACGGCCTAAAGGCCTGTCCGGCTCAACCTTCTATCTCTGTTGTCATCTGTGTGCATGCATTCATGGATGTAGCTGCTCAGCTTGTGTCCGAATGCCCCTGTGAGTCCAGTGAGGCTCCCAGTAGTGGGATGTCCTCGGAGGCCTTGAGTTTTCTCATATTCTGGAGTTGTGTGGCCAAAGGAATGGACACAGTTTCCCAGGAGAGAGCAGGCACGGTCCTGTGGTATGGCTCCAGAGGACCCAGCCTAGAGGCTCTGTTTGCCAGGGCTGTGGGGACAGATGTCTGAAAAAGCAAACTTGGCTCAGCTAGGGGCCAATGTAATGGCAGGCCTGATCTCTAGTCCGTGAGGGGAGATCCTCTGGAAATCAAAGTAGGGCAAGTGGGAGGCAGTCACTCAGGATTTTGTCTCTGGGTGTTGCGTTTACAGAGTCCGGTCAGGGTAGGGGTTGTCTCAGAGGCCGAGGAAGAGCCTTCCTCTCAGGGGATTGTCCAAGCTCCCAAGTGTTTGTGTTCATTCTGTGGGAATGAAGAGTACTGTTTTCTGCCACAGGGGAACCCCCAGGAGAGGGACTCTAGAGCACAGCAGTGGGTTCCCTCAACTGGAATACACACCATCTAGTTAGTCCTGGGTGCCTATGGGCATGGCAAGCCACATATGCGGGCTCTTGGTCCAGTCACTGAGAGGCGTTACTTGAATAAGGTACTCACGCTGAGGGTCACAATGTGTGTTTGTGCCCAAGGCGGCCCTCACGCTTGGGCGTGGCCTCATGGGCCATGCCGTTTTCTCCTACACTGAAGGTTTGACTCACTGCCAGCAGCAAGGTTTCTTGCCAGGGGGAAGGAGGGGTTCTGACTTGTGCATCAGGTTCCCCCCTGTGCAGGGATTGGAGATAAGGTCTAGGTTCCGATGACTGAAAACCCAGGTTGGGAATGGATGGTGGCCTAAGGCAGTGGCGGGTCCAATGTGCTGGGTGTGCAGCCAGCTGTGTCGGTGTCTGTTGGAAGGTCTGGGCTCAGGCTATTTGCGACAGAGCATCACTGTTTAAGGTAGCCTATGCAATTGGGGTGTTGCCGAGGGCCAAGCAGTTTGATCCTCATTTGGGGTTTCTGGGCAGCGCCATAGACAATGTTTTTCTCTTGGGAAGCAGGCACAGTGCTTCATTGTGGCCCCAGAATTCCCAGTAGGGAGGGTTTGTGGGCCAGGAGTGTGAGGACGGAAGTCTGAAAACACAAGCTAGTGTGAGGATTGGAACCAAGGGCAGAGCAGGCCCACTCTGCAGAGGCTGAATCAAAATCTCCTGCATCTGAAGTCAGGCTGAGGATCAGACGTTGGCTGAGGCTGGAGTATGTGTCCATGATGGCACCTTCATGAAGTGGGGGCCTCATGAGGCCAAGGAAGTTTTCCCACGCTGAGTTTGGAGGTCGCCCCAAACCACAAGGTTTCCTTCTGCGGGACATTCGAGTCCTGTTGCATGGCTCCAGGACATACCATACGGAAGGACTGGAGAGCAGGGTTCGAAGGATGGATCCCTGTACAGCATGCCTCGCATTCCCATTGGCTATTAGCGACAAGATATGTTTGATCTGCTGCCTCTGGAACACGCGACCCAGGGGGCTGATTTGAAATGGCCTCTCCTGAGGATGCGTCATAATGTGCGTTTGGGTCCATGGAGACCTTGGAATGTGCTGGTTGTTCAGTGGCCCTGCGGAACTCTCCTACCTGAAGTGTTTGATACATCCCAGTAAGAAAACTGCCCATGTGGAGATGAGAGATGTTTGGTTTGGTGCCTCAGAAAAGCCCCATGTGCTGGTCTACGAAAACAGTCCTCTGAGAACGGAAACATGGAAACCAAAGCTAAGGTTCAGATTAGGGCCTGGGGGCCTGTCCATTTCAACCTTCTGTCTCTGGGGACACTGTCTGAGAGTCTAAGTGGAGATAGTTGCTCCGCTGGTGTCAGAGAGCCCCTCTTAGTCCAGGGGGGCCTACACTATTGATGGCCTCAGGAGCCTTGGAGCTTTTCCCTAACCTGTAGTGTTGTGGTCAATGGACTGGGCACACTTTCCTTGGAGAGGGCAGGCACAATCTTTCGCTGTGGCCCTAGAGGCCCTAGCCTGGAGGTGTGTGGGTCCAGGCTGTGGGCACAGAAGTCTGAATACACAAACTCAGCTTATGAGTGGCGCCTAGGGTATGGCAGGCCGGATGTACAGCCCGAGAGGGAGCTCCTGGGCCTCTGAAACAAGGGCGAGTGGGAGGCGTTCCTTCAGGCTTTTGTCTCTGGATGTTGTGTCCGGGATAGCCGTGGATTGGAGCGGTGGCCTCAGGTACTGTGGACGAGTATCCCTCTCTGGGGATTTGTCCCAGCTCCCAAGAGTTTGGGGTCATTTTGTGGGAAGGGTGGAGTCGTGTTGTCTGGCTCATGGGTCTCTCCAAGAAAGGGATTCCAGAGCAGAGCTCCAGGTACGGGCGGGGCGACTGGAAAATTCAAACCGTGGTGAGGATTGGGTGCATAAAGGCTTGGCAAGCCCCATATGTGGGCTCTTGGTCCAGGCCCTGACAGGCCTTTCTTTGACATGGGGCTCATGCTGAGGATCACAGTGTGAATTTGTGCCCAAGCAGCACTCAAGTTTGGGCGTGGCATCAGGGGCCATGAAGGTTTCTCCCACCCTGAAGGTGTGACTCCATGCCAAGAGCAAGCTTGACAGCCATGGGGAAGGAGGAGTTCTGTTTTGTGCTTGCTATACCCAGCTGTGTGGAGAATTGATATAATGTCTAGGTTCAGATATCTGAAAACCAAGGTTAGGATGAGGTGACGGCATAAGACCATGGCGTGTCCGAAGTGCTGGGTGTGCGGCCAGCTGTCTCCTTGTCTGTCTGGACGTCTGGCTTCAGACTGTGTCAGGAAGAGCATGAGTGCCCAGAGCAGCCTATCCAGTTCGGGTACCGTCGAGGCCCGAGCAGGTTGATCCTCATCTGGGTTTTCTGGAGAGCCCCACAGGGAAACGTTTTTCTTCCATTGGGCAGACACTGGGCTGGGTTTTGGTTCTGGAGTTCCTAGTCCGGAGGGCTTGTTTGCCAGGAGTGTGAGGAAGGAAGTCTGAAAACACAAGCTAGCGTGAGGTTTGGGACCGAGGTCACGGCATGCCCACTCTGCAGAGGCTGAATCGGGATCTCCTGCACTGAGGTCATGTCAACTATGAGACGTGCCTCAGGCTAGAGTTCTTGTCCAGCATGGCCTCTTCCTGAAGGGTGTGGGGGCTTCATGAGGCCAGAAAGTTTTGCCTACGATGGGATTTGTGAACTGCTCCAAAACTGAAGGTTACCTTCTGCACGACAGTCGAGTCCTATTGGATGGTTCCAAGAGGCCCCATATGGAAAGACTCGAGAGCAGGTGTCTAAGCATGGATGCCTGGGAACGCCACCTCATACTCCCACTCTTTAGTCAGGACAAGGCAGGCTCAATCTGCGGGCTCCTGGGTGAGCTACCCAGAGGGGAGAGTTGAAATGGACTCTCCTGAAGATGAGTCCTACTGTGGCTTGGTGGCCTGGGAGACCTTGGAATGTGGAGGTGGCTCAGGGACTCTGCAGGATTCTCCAGCATGAGGTGTTTGACACGGCTCCAACAAGGAAACTTCCCATGTGGAGACGAGAGGAGTTCTGTTCCGTGCCTCAGGAAAGCCCCATACCCTGTTCTTCGAACCAAAGCCTCTGAGGAGTGACACCTGGAAACCAAAGTAAGAGTTGAGACTACGGCCTAAAGGCCTGTCCGGCTCAACCTTCTATCTCTGTTGTCATCTGTGTGCATGCATTCATGGATGTAGCTGCTCAGCTTGTGTCCGAATGCCCCTGTGAGTCCAGTGAGGCTCCCAGTAGTGGGATGTCCTCGGAGGCCTTGAGGTTTCTCATATTCTGGAGGTGTGTGGCCAATGGAATGGACACAGTTTCCCAGGAGAGAGCAGGCACGGTCCTGTGGTATGGCTCCAGAGGACCCAGCCTAGAGGCTCTGTTTGCCAGGGCTGTGGGGACAGATGTCTGAAAAAGCAAACTTGGCTCAGCTAGGGGCCAATGTAATGGCAGGCCTGATCTCTAGTCCGTGAGGGGAGATCCTCTGGAAATCAAAGTAGGGCAAGTGGGAGGCAGTCACTCAGGATTTTGTCTCGGGGTGTTGCGTTTACAGTGTCCGGTCAGGGTAGGGGTTGTCTCAGAGGCCGAGGAAGAGCCTTCCTCTCAGGGGATTGTCCAAGCTCCCAAGTGTTTGTGTTCATTCTGTGGGAATGAAGAGTACTGTTTCCTGCCACAGGGGAACCCCCAGGAGAGGGACTCTAGAGCACAGCAGTGGGTTCCCTCAACTGGAATACACACCATCTAGTTAGTCCTGGGTGCCTATGGGCATGGCAAGCCACATATGCGGGCTCTTGGTCCAGTCACTGAGAGGCGTTACTTGAATAAGGTACTCACGCTGAGGGTCACAATGTGAGTTTGTGCCCAAGGCGGACCTCACGCTTGGGCGTGGCCTCATGGGCCATGCCGTTTTCTCCTACACTGAAGGTTTGACTCACTGCCAGCAGCAAGGTTTCTTGCCAGGGGGAAGGAGGGGTTCTGACTTGTGCATCAGGTTCCCCCCTGTGCAGGGATTGGAGATAAGGTCTAGGTTCCGATGACTGAAAACCCAGGTTGGGAATGGATGGTGGCCTAAGGCAGTGGCGGGTCCAATGTGCTGGGTGTGCAGCCAGCTGTGTCGGTGTCTGTTGGAAGGTCTGGGCTCAGGCTATTTGCGACAGAGCATCACTGTTTAAGGTAGCCTATGCAATTGGGGTGTTGCCGAGGGCCAAGCAGTTTGATCCTCATTTGGGGTTTCTGGGCAGCGCCATAGACAATGTTTTTCTCTTGGGAGGCAGGAACAGTGCTTCATTGTGGCCCCAGAATTCCCAGTAGGGAGGGTTTGTGGGCCAGGAGTGTGAGGACGGAAGTCTGAAAACACAAGCTAGTGTGAGGATTGGAACCAAGGGCAGAGCAGGCCCACTCTGCAGAGGCTGAATCAAAATCTCCTGCATCTGAAGTCAGGCTGAGGATCAGACGTTGGCTGAGGCTGGAGTATGTGTCCATGATGGCACCTTCATGAAGTGGGGGCCTCAAGAGGCCAAGGAAGTTTTCCCACGCTGAGTTTGGAGGTCGCCCCAAACCACAAGGTTTCCTTCTGCGGGACATTCGAGTCCTGTTGCATGGCTCCAGGACATACCATACGGAAGAACTGGAGAGCAGGGTTTGAAGGATGGATCCCTGTACAGCATGCCTCGCATTCCCATTGGCTATTAGCGACAAGATATGTTTGATCTGCTGCCTCTGGAACACGCGACCCAGGGGGCTGAGTTGAAATGGCCTCTCCTGAGGATGCGTCATAATGTGCGTTTGGGTCCATGGAGACCTTGGAATGTGCTGGTTGTTCAGTGGCCCTGCGGAACTCTCCTACCTGAAGTGTTTGATACATCCCAGTAAGAAAGCTGCCCATGTGGAGATGAGAGAGGTTTGGTTTGGTGCCTCAGAAAAGCCCCATGTGCTGGTCTACGAAAACAGTCCTCTGAGAACGGAAACATGGAAACCAAAGCTAAGGTTCAGATTAGGGCCTGGGGGACTGTCCATTTCAACCTTCTGTCTCTGGGGACACTGTCTGAGAGTCTAAGTGGAGATAGTTGCTCCGCTGGTGTCAGAGAGCCCCTCTTAGTCCAGGGGGGCCTACACTATTGATGGCCTCAGGGGCCTTGGAGCTTTTCCCTAACCTGTAGTGCTGTGGTCAATGGACTGGGCACACTTTCCTTGGAGAGGGCAGGCACAATCTTTCGCTGTGGCCCTAGAGGCCCTAGCCTGGAGGTTTGTGGGTCCAGGCTGTGGGCACAGAAGTCTGAATACACAAACTCAGCTTATGAGTGGCGCCTAGGGTATGGCAGGCCGGATGTACAGCCCGAGAGGGAGCTCCTGGGCCTCTGAAACAAGGGCGAGTGGGAGGCGTTCCTTCAGGCTTTTGTCTCTGGATGTTGTGTCCGGGATAGCCGTGGATTGGAGCGGTGGCCTCAGGTACTGTGGACGAGTATCCCTCTCTGGGGATTTGTCCCAGCTCCCAAGAGTTTGGGGTCATTTTGTGGGAAGGGTGGAGTCGTGTTGTCTGGCTCATGGGTCTCTCCAAGAAAGGGATTCCAGAGCAGAGCTCCAGGTACGGGCGGGGCGACTGGAAAATTCAAACCGTGGTGAGGATTGGGTGCATAGGGGCTTGGCAAGCCCCATATGTGGGCTCTTGGTCCAGGCCCTGACAGGCCTTTCTTTGACATGGGGCTCATGCTGAGGATCACAGTGTGAATTTGTGCCCAAGCAGCACTCAAGTTTGGGCGTGGCATCAGGGGCCATGAAGGTTTCTCCCACCCTGAAGGTGTGACTCCATGCCAAGAGCAAGCTTGACAGCCATGGGGAAGGGGGAGTTCTGTTTTGTGCTTGCTATACCCAGCTGTGTGGAGAATTGATATAATGTCTAGGTTCAGATATCTGAAAACCAAGGTTAGGATGAGGTGACGGCATAAGACCATGGCGTGTCCGAAGTGCTGGGTGTGCGGCCAGCTGTCTCCTTGTCTGTCTGGACGCCTGGCTTCAGGCTGTGTCAGGCAGAGCATGAGTGCCCAGAGCAGCCTATCCAGTTCGGGTACCGTCGAGGCCCGAGCAGGTTGATCCTCATCTGGGTTTTCTGGAGAGCCCCACAGGGAAACGTTTTTCTTCCGTTGGGCAGACACTGGGCTGGGTTTTGGTTCCGGAGTTCCTAGTCCGGAGGGCTTGTTTGCCAGGAGTGTGAGGAAGGAAGTCTGAAAACACAAGCTAGCGTGAGGTTTGGGACCGAGGGCACGGCAGGCCCACTCTGCAGAAGCTGAATCGGGATCTCCTGCACTGAGGTCATGTCAACTATGAGACGTGCCTCAGGCTAGAGTTCTTGTCCAGCATGGCCTCTTCCTGAAGGGTGTGGGGGCTTCATGAGGCCAGAAAGTTTTGCCTACGATGGGATTTGTGAACTGCTCCAAAACTGAAGGTTACCTTCTGCACGACAGTCGAGTCCTATTGGATGGTTCCAAGAGGCCCCATATGGAAAGACTCGAGAGCAGGTGTCTAAGCATGGATGCCTGGGAACGCCACCTCATATTCCCACTCTTTAGTCAGGACATGGCAGGCTCAATCTGCGGGCTCCTGGGTGAGCTACCCAGAGGGGAGAGTTGAAATGGACTCTCCTGAAGATGAGTCCTACTGTGGCTTGGTGGCCTGGGAGACCTTGGAATGTGGAGGTGGCTCAGGGACTCTGCAGGATTCTCCAACATGAGGTGTTTGACACGGCTCCAACAAGGAAACTTCCCATGTGGAGACGAGAGGAGTTCTGTTCCGTGCCTCAGGAAAGCCCCATACCCTGTTCTTCGAACCAAAGCCTCTGAGGAGTGACACCTGGAAACCAAAGTAAGAGTTGAGACTACGGCCTAAAGGCCTGTCCGGCTCAACCTTCTATCTCTGTTGTCATCTGTGTGCATGCATTCATGGATGTAGCTGCTCAGCTTGTGTCCGAATGCCCCTGTGAGTCCAGTGAGGCTCCCAGTAGTGGGATGTCCTCGGAGGCCTTGAGGTTTCTCATATTCTGGAGGTGTGTGGCCAAAGGAATGGACACAGTTTCCCAGGAGAGAGCAGGCACGGTCCTGTGGTATGGCTCCAGAGGACCCAGCCTAGAGGCTCTGTTTGCCAGGGCTGTGGGGACAGATGTCTGAAAAAGCAAACTTGGCTCAGCTAGGGGCCAATGTAATGGCAGGCCTGATCTCTAGTCCGTGAGGGGAGATCCTCTGGAAATCAAAGTAGGGCAAGTGGGAGGCAGTCACTCAGGATTTTGTCTCTGGGTGTTGCGTTTACAGTGTCCGGTCAGGGTAGGGGTTGTCTCAGAGGCCGAGGAAGAGCCTTCCTCTCAGGGGATTGTCCAAGCTCCCAAGTGTTTGTGTTCATTCTGTGGGAATGAAGAGTACTGTTTCCTGCCACAGGGGAACCCCCAGGAGAGGGACTCTAGAGCACAGCAGTGGGTTCCCTCAACTGGAATACACACCATCTAGTTAGTCCTGGGTGCCTATGGGCATGGCAAGCCACATATGCGGGCTCTTGGTCCAGTCACTGAGAGGCGTTACTTGAATAAGGTACTCACGCTGAGGGTCACAATGTGTGTTTGTGCCCAAGGCGGCCCTCACGCTTGGGCGTGGCCTCATGGGCCATGCCGTTTTCTCCTACACTGAAGGTTTGACTCACTGCCAGCAGCAAGGTTTCTTGCCAGGGGGAAGGAGGGGTTCTGACTTGTGCATCAGGTTCCCCCCTGTGCAGGGATTGGAGATAAGGTCTAGGTTCCGATGACTGAAAACCCAGGTTGGGAATGGATGGTGGCCTAAGGCAGTGGCGGGTCCAATGTGCTGGGTGTGCAGCCAGCTGTGTCGGTGTCTGTTGGAAGGTCTGGGCTCAGGCTATTTGCGACAGAGCATCACTGTTTAAGGTAGCCTATGCAATTGGGGTGTTGCCGAGGGCCAAGCAGTTTGATCCTCATTTGGGGTTTCTGGGCAGCGCCATAGACAAGGTTTTTCTCCTGGGAGGCAGGCACAGTGCTTCATTGTGGCCCCAGAATTCCCAGTAGGGAGGGTTTGTGGGCCAGGAGTGTGAGGACGGAAGTCTGAAATCACAAGCTAGTGTGAGGATTGGAACCAAGGGCAGAGCAGGCCCACTCTGCAGAGGCTGAATCAAAATCTCCTGCATCTGAAGTCAGGCTGAGGATCAGACGTTGGCTGAGGCTGGAGTATGTGTCCATGATGGCACCTTCATGAAGTGGGGGCCTCATGAGGCCAAGGAAGTTTTCCCACGCTGAGTTTGGAGGTTGCCCCAAACCACAAGGTTTCCTTCTGCGGGACATTCGAGTCCTGTTGCATGGCTCCAGGACATACCATATGGAAGGACTGGAGAGCAGGGTTCGAATGATGGATCCCTGTACAGCATGCCTCGCATTCCCATTGGCTATTAGCGACAAGATATGTTTGATCTGCTGCCTCTGGAACACGCGACCCAGGGGGCTGAGTTGAAATGGCCTCTCCTGAGGATGCGTCATAATGTGCGTTTGGGTCCATGGAGACCTTGGAATGTGCTGGTTGTTCAGTGGCCCTGCAGAACTCTCCTACCTGAAGTGTTTGATACATCCCAGTAAGAAAGCTGCCCATGTGGAGATGAGAGAGGTTTGGTTTGGTGCCTCAGAAAAGCCCCATGTGCTGGTCTACGAAAACAGTCCTCTGAGAACGGAAACATGGAAACCAAAGCTAAGGTTCAGATTAGGGCCTGGGGGCCTGTCCATTTCAACCTTCTGTCTCTGGGGACACTGTCTGAGAGTCTAAGTGGAGATAGTTGCTCCGCTGGTGTCAGAGAGCCCCTCTTAGTCCAGGGGGGCCTACACTATTGATGGCCTCAGGGGCCTTGGAGCTTTTCCCTAACCTGTAGTGTTGTGGTCAATGGACTGGGCACACTTTCCTTGGAGAGGGCAGGCACAATCTTTCGCTGTGGCCCTAGAGGCCCTAGCCTGGAGGTGTGTGGGTCCAGGCTGTGGGCACTGAAGTCTGAATACACAAACTCAGCTTATGAGTGGCGCCTAGGGTATGGCAGGCCGGATGTACAGCCCGAGAGGGAGCTCCTGGGCCTCTGAAACAAGGGCGAGTGGGAGGCGTTCCTTCAGGCTTTTGTCTCTGGATGTTGTGTCCGGGATAGCCGTGGATTGGAGCGGTGGCCTCAGGTACTGTGGACGAGTATCCCTCTCTGGGGATTTGTCCCAGCTCCCAAGAGTTTGGGGTCATTTTGTGGGAAGGGTGGAGTCGTGTTGTCTGGCTCATGGGTCTCTCCAAGAAAGGGATTCCAGAGCAGAGCTCCAGGTACGGGCGGGGCGACTGGAAAATTCAAACCGTGGTGAGGATTGGGTGCATAGGGGCTTGGCAAGCCCCATATGTGGGCTCTTGGTCCAGGCCCTGACAGGCCTTTCTTTGACATGGGGCTCATGCTGAGGATCACAGTGTGAATTTGTGCCCAAGCAGCACTCAAGTTTGGGCGTGGCATCAGGGGCCATGAAGGTTTCTCCCACCCTGAAGGTGTGACTCCATGCCAAGAGCAAGCTTGACAGCCATGGGGAAGGGGGAGTTCTGTTTTGTGCTTGCTATACCCAGCTGTGTGGAGAATTGATATAATGTCTAGGTTCAGATATCTGAAAACCAAGGTTAGGATGAGGTGACGGCATAAGACCATGGCGTGTCCGAAGTGCTGGGTGTGCGGCCAGCTGTCTCCTTGTCTGTCTGGACGTCTGGCTTCAGGCTGTGTCAGGCAGAGCATGAGTGCCCAGAGCAGCCTATCCAGTTCGGGTACCGTCGAGGCCCGAGCAGGTTGATCCTCATCTGGGTTTTCTGGAGAGCCCCACAGGGAAACGTTTTTCTTCCGTTGGGCAGACACTGGGCTGGGTTTTGGTTCCGGAGTTCCTAGTCCGGAGGGCTTGTTTGCCAGGAGTGTGAGGAAGGAAGTCTGAAAACACAAGCTAGCGTGAGGTTTGGGACCGAGGTCACGGCATGCCCACTCTGCAGAGGCTGAATCGGGATCTCCTGCACTGAGGTCATGTCAACTATGAGACGTGCCTCAGGCTAGAGTTCTTGTCCAGCATGGCCTCTTCCTGAAGGGTGTGGGGGCTTCATGAGGCCAGAAAGTTTTGCCTACGATGGGATTTGTGAACTGCTCCAAAACTGAAGGTTACCTTCTGCACGACAGTCGAGTCCTATTGGATGGTTCCAAGAGGCCCCATATGGAAAGACTCGAGAGCAGGTGTCTAAGCATGGATGCCTGGTAACGCCACCTCATATTCCCACTCTTTAGTCAGGACATGGCAGGCTCAATCTGCGGGCTCCTGGGTGAGCTACCCAGAGGGGAGAGTTGAAATGGACTCTCCTGAAGATGAGTCCTACTGTGGCTTGGTGGCCTGGGAGACCTTGGAATGTGGAGGTGGCTCAGGGACTCTGCAGGATTCTCCAACATGAGGTGTTTGACACGGCTCCAACAAGGAAACTTCCCATGTGGAGACGAGAGGAGTTCTGTTCCGTGCCTCAGGAAAGCCCCATACCCTGTTCTTCGAACCAAAGCCTCTGAGGAGTGACACCTGGAAACCAAAGTAAGAGTTGAGACTACGGCCTAAAGGCCTGTCCGGCTCAACCTTCTATCTCTGTTGTCATCTGTGTGCATGCATTCATGGATGTAGCTGCTCAGCTTGTGTCCGAATGCCCCTGTGAGTCCAGTGAGGCTCCCAGTAGTGGGATGTCCTCGGAGGCCTTGAGGTTTCTCATATTCTGGAGGTGTGTGGCCAAAGGAATGGACACAGTTTCCCAGGAGAGAGCAGGCACGGTCCTGTGGTATGGCTCCAGAGGACCCAGCCTAGAGGCTCTGTTTGCCAGGGCTGTGGGGACAGATGTCTGAAAAAGCAAACTTGGCTCAGCTAGGGGCCAATGTAATGGCAGGCCTGATCTCTAGTCCGTGAGGGGAGATCCTCTGGAAATCAAAGTAGGGCAAGTGGGAGGCAGTCACTCAGGATTTTGTCTCTGGGTGTTGCGTTTACAGTGTCCGGTCAGGGTAGGGGTTGTCTCAGAGGCCGAGGAAGAGCCTTCCTCTCAGGGGATTGTCCAAGCTCCCAAGTGTTTGTGTTCATTCTGTGGGAATGAAGAGTACTGTTTCCTGCCACAGGGGAACCCCCAGGAGAGGGACTCTAGAGCACAGCAGTGGGTTCCCTCAACTGGAATACACACCATCTAGTTAGTCCTGGGTGCCTATGGGCATGGCAAGCCACATATGCGGGCTCTTGGTCCAGTCACTGAGAGGCGTTACTTGAATAAGGTACTCACGCTGAGGGTCACAATGTGTGTTTGTGCCCAAGGCGGCCCTCACGCTTGGGCGTGGCCTCATGGGCCATGCCGTTTTCTCCTACACTGAAGGTTTGACTCACTGCCAGCAGCAAGGTTTCTTGCCAGGGGGAAGGAGGGGTTCTGACTTGTGCATCAGGTTCCCCCCTGTGCAGGGATTGGAGATAAGGTCTAGGTTCCGATGACTGAAAACCCAGGTTGGGAATGGATGGTGGCCTAAGGCAGTGGCGGGTCCAATGTGCTGGGTGTGCAGCCAGCTGTGTCGGTGTCTGTTGGAAGGTCTGGGCTCAGGCTATTTGCGACAGAGCATCACTGTTTAAGGTAGCCTATGCAATTGGGGTGTTGCCGAGGGCCAAGCAGTTTGATCCTCATTTGGGGTTTCTGGGCAGCGCCATAGACAAGGTTTTTCTCCTGGGAGGCAGGCACAGTGCTTCATTGTGGCCCCAGAATTCCCAGTAGGGAGGGTTTGTGGGCCAGGAGTGTGAGGACGGAAGTCTGAAATCACAAGCTAGTGTGAGGATTGGAACCAAGGGCAGAGCAGGCCCACTCTGCAGAGGCTGAATCAAAATCTCCTGCATCTGAAGTCAGGCTGAGGATCAGACGTTGGCTGAGGCTGGAGTATGTGTCCATGATGGCACCTTCATGAAGTGGGGGCCTCATGAGGCCAAGGAAGTTTTCCCACGCTGAGTTTGGAGGTTGCCCCAAACCACAAGGTTTCCTTCTGCGGGACATTCGAGTCCTGTTGCATGGCTCCAGGACATACCATATGGAAGGACTGGAGAGCAGGGTTCGAAGGATGGATCCCTGTACAGCATGCCTCGCATTCCCATTGGCTATTAGCGACAAGATATGTTTGATCTGCTGCCTCTGGAACACGCGACCCAGGGGGCTGAGTTGAAATGGCCTCTCCTGAGGATGCGTCATAATGTGCGTTTGGGTCCATGGAGACCTTGGAATGTGCTGGTTGTTCAGTGGCCCTGCGGAACTCTCCTACCTGAAGTGTTTGATACATCCCAGTAAGAAAGCTGCCCATGTGGAGATGAGAGAGGTTTGGTTTGGTGCCTCAGAAAAGCCCCATGTGCTGGTCTACGAAAACAGTCCTCTGAGAACGGAAACATGGAAACCAAAGCTAAGGTTCAGATTAGGGCCTGGGGGCCTGTCCATTTCAACCTTCTGTCTCTGGGGACACTGTCTGAGAGTCTAAGTGGAGATAGTTGCTCCGCTGGTGTCAGAGAGCCCCTCTTAGTCCAGGGGGGCCTACACTATTGATGGCCTCAGGGGCCTTGGAGCTTTTCCCTAACCTGTAGTGTTGTGGTCAATGAACTGGGCACACTTTCCTTGGAGAGGGCAGGCACAATCTTTCGCTGTGGCCCTAGAGGCCCTAGCCTGGAGGTGTGTGGGTCCAGGCTGTGGGCACAGAAGTCTGAATACACAAACTCAGCTTATGAGTGGCGCCTAGGGTATGGCAGGCCGGATGTACAGCCCGAGAGGGAGCTCCTGGGCCTCTGAAACAAGGGCGAGTGGGAGGCGTTCCTTCAGGCTTTTGTCTCTGGATGTTGTGTCCGGGATAGCCGTGGATTGGAGCGGTGGCCTCAGGTACTGTGGACGAGTATCCCTCTCTGGGGATTTGTCCCAGCTCCCAAGAGTTTGGGGTCATTTTGTGGGAAGGGTGGAGTCGTGTTGTCTGGCTCATGGGTCTCTCCAAGAAAGGGATTCCAGAGCAGAGCTCCAGGTACGGGCGGGGCGACTGGAAAATTCAAACCGTGGTGAGGATTGGGTGCATAGGGGCTTGGCAAGCCCCATATGTGGGCTCTTGGTCCAGGCCCTGACAGGCCTTTCTTTGACATGGGGCTCATGCTGAGGATCACAGTGTGAATTTGTGCCCAAGCAGCACTCAAGTTTGGGCGTGGCATCAGGGGCCATGAAGGTTTCTCCCACCCTGAAGGTGTGACTCCATGCCAAGAGCAAGCTTGACAGCCTTGGGGAAGGAGGAGTTCTGTTTTGTGCTTGCTATACCCAGCTGTGTGGAGAATTGATATAATGTCTAGGTTCAGATATCTGAAAACCAAGGTTAGGATGAGGTGACGGCATAAGACCATGGCGTGTCCGAAGTGCTGGGTGTGCGGCCAGCTGTCTCCTTGTCTGTCTGGACGTCTGGCTTCAGGCTGTGTCAGGCAGAGCATGAGTGCCCAGAGCAGCCTATCCAGTTCGGGTACCGTCGAGGCCCGAGCAGGTTGATCCTCATCTGGGTTTTCTGGAGAGCCCCACAGGGAAACGTTTTTCTTCCGTTGGGCAGACACTGGGCTGGGTTTTGGTTCCGGAGTTCCTAGTCCGGAGGGCTTGTTTGCCAGGAGTGTGAGGAAGGAAGTCTGAAAACACAAGCTAGCGTGAGGTTTGGGACCGAGGTCACGGCATGCCCACTCTGCAGAGGCTGAATCGGGATCTCCTGCACTGAGGTCATGTCAACTATGAGACGTGCCTCAGGCTAGAGTTCTTGTCCAGCATGGCCTCTTCCTGAAGGGTGTGGGGGCTTCATGAGGCCAGAAAGTTTTGCCTACGATGGGATTTGTGAACTGCTCCAAAACTGAAGGTTACCTTCTGCACGACAGTCGAGTCCTATTGGATGGTTCCAAGAGGCCCCATATGGAAAGACTCGAGAGCAGGTGTCTAAGCATGGATGCCTGGGAACGCCACCTCATATTCCCACTCTTTAGTTAGGACATGGCAGGCTCAATCTGCGGGCTCCTGGGTGAGCTACCCAGAGGGGAGAGTTGAAATGGACTCTCCTGAAGATGAGTCCTACTGTGGCTTGGTGGCCTGGGAGACCTTGGAATGTGGAGGTGGCTCAGGGACTCTGCAGGATTCTCCAACATGAGGTGTTTGACACGGCTCCAACAAGGAAACTTCCCATGTGGAGACGAGAGGAGTTCTGTTCCGTGCCTCAGGAAAGCCCCATACCCTGTTCTTCGAACCAAAGCCTCTGAGGAGTGACACCTGGAAACCAAAGTAAGAGTTGAGACTACGGCCTAAAGGCCTGTCCGGCTCAACCTTCTATCTCTGTTGTCATCTGTGTGCATGCATTCATGGATGTAGCTGCTCAGCTTGTGTCCGAATGCCCCTGTGAGTCCAGTGAGGCTCCCAGTAGTGGGATGTCCTCGGAGGCCTTGAGGTTTCTCATATTCTGGAGGTGTGTGGCCAAAGGAATGGATACAGTTTCCCAGGAGAGAGCAGGCACGGTCCTGTGGTATGGCTCCAGAGGACCCAGCCTAGAGGCTCTGTTTGCCAGGGCTGTGGGGACAGATGTCTGAAAAAGCAAACTTGGCTCAGCTAGGGGCCAATGTAATGGCAGGCCTGATCTCTAGTCCGTGAGGGGAGATCCTCTGGAAATCAAAGTAGGGCAAGTGGGAGGCAGTCACTCAGGATTTTGTCTCTGGGTGTTGCGTTTACAGTGTCCGGTCAGGGTAGGGGTTGTCTCAGAGGCCGAGGAAGAGCCTTCCTCTCAGGGGATTGTCCAAGCTCCCAAGTGTTTGTGTTCATTCTGTGGGAATGAAGAGTACTGTTTCCTGCCACAGGGGAACCCCCAGGAGAGGGACTCTAGAGCACAGCAGTGGGTTCCCTCAACTGGAATACACACCATCTAGTTAGTCCTGGGTGCCTATGGGCATGGCAAGCCACATATGCGGGCTCTTGGTCCAGTCACTGAGAGGCGTTACTTGAATAAGGTACTCACGCTGAGGGTCACAATGTGTGTTTGTGCCCAAGGCGGCCCTCACGCTTGGGCGTGGCCTCATGGGCCATGCCGTTTTCTCTTACACTGAAGGTTTGACTCACTGCCAGC
>NW_028134440.1:0-72778 GCF_964662115.1 Mustela nivalis | reverse complement strand
GGTAGCTCGTTCCAAATCTGGAGTCACAGGTTCCGCTTTGGAAGGGTCCATGGGGAGGTAGCTTTTCACACGCAGTGTCCTGACAGCAGTTAAGCAGATGGGGTTCGTGATTTCTAAGGAGGTTTTGCCAATGGCTCTGGGGAGGACTCATGCTTTCTTTGAGCCTTCATCCTACCAACTCTTGCTGTGTTAGTCAAGATGCCTTCAGGATGCCTGCTCTCTCTGGCCTTTCTGTATTTTGTTTCTTGTCATTTCCTACTTGGTATCATTGACATCACTCCCAGACTCACCACCGTCTTAAAAATGAGCTCCCACTTGGACGGCTACTGTATGCCAAGGATGGTGTACCCTCTGTGTCTCCTGAGTATGACAGTGTGCTGGAAGGGAGATCTAGGCAAGAGAAGACCTGCAGAAGTGAAGGGAGGTTGCCCCAATGTTCGACTTAGTAACACTTTCATCAGAACGACTCCTAGTCCAAAGATCCTGCTCTTTCTGTGGTACCGAGAACACACCCTCTCTTCTGACTCATAAAGACCTAAGTTAAGGCCTTTGATTCTGTTTGTCCTTTTTCCTTCTCTGGCTCTATTTGGAATCCTTCCTGTACTCCTTCGTGAGATACTTTTTGAGCGCCTGCTGTAGGCAAGGCGTGGTACAAGGTCCTAGGCAGGGGACAGATGGTTTAGCCAGAGTTCTCCCTTTCAAGAACCCTTCCATCTAGGGGGACTCCAAAACCAGAGAGCAAATGTCTAATTGCCTTCAAGTAAAATGAGTTGAGAGGAAAGATGAACATTCTTTACAGGACTATCATGGAGAGCTTCTTGGAAGAGGTAGTTTCTGTTTTAGGGGTGGAGAAAACCTGGAAATGCAGAGAAGCAGACTTCTACCAGGCATGCAAGGGGAACCTCATTCAGTCCCCTCCTTCACCAGATAGAGAATCAAGATCCCAAAGAGGTACTTAGTGCTTCACCAAGGTTGCCCAGCCAGTGAGAGCAGGTTGACTTTGTGAGGTGACCCCAGCCATTGCCTGAGGGACTGTTGGGCAGGGAGTGGGAGGAGGGGTATAGGCGAACTCAGATGCCAGGCCAAAACTGCCCTCTGCATCAGATGCTAACAAAGATTTACACAAGTTCTGAGGCCCCGGTATAAAGGAGCAGATATCCTATGGGCCTCCTCCATTGATTTTGCTGGAAGCTGTCCATGCTCATTGATGAACGCTAATTGCAGATGCACGCTCAAAGTTATGGTGACCGCAACAGGTCTCCAGCTCAGAGTAGGGACTGTCCTCCTAAATGAGCATCTTGTATTCATTCTTATCTCCTTCTCTTTCTCCTCCCACCTGGCCTTGTACATCATCCCACACTTAAAACACACTGTTAATTAGAAAGTCCTCTTCCCCATCCAACAGCCTGTCTTTGCCAAGGACACTGGGTGTATTCCAGAAAAGCTGAGGAATGGGGGTTGGTGATTATAAAGATAATTCAATCCAGAGAGAATCTGCTAAGTGATTTCCTGGGGTTCCCAGAGTAAGTCTAGAGACATCAGCCATGGGACCTTCCTGAACACCCAACTTGTCCCCCACCCCTCACCAGTTGGAATGTTCTAGATCCCTGGTGGCTTTGGTAGGGGAGAAGGAAGCACCCACAGAGTTAGTTCACAGGGTGGTGAATGCCAGGGTCTGATGGATGGAGGAGCCACTGACCAGTCCGTTGACCTTTAACCCATCCACCTCTTTGCTTTCTTGAGAATCTCGTGTCTGTTAACATCATCGCCGTAAGGGTGTTACGTGGATTAAATGAATTCATACACAGACCTTAGTACAATACAGAGGCTTGGACGATTTTAAGTAATGAAGGAGTCCCCCACATCTTTTATATTAAGAGGATGCTTTTCATTTCATTCTTTTGAAAATACTAACATTAGTGTTGGAGAAAAGCAAGCTGAGTTGGGTCTCAGAAACTTGTCGTCGACTCTGTGTAACCTGACAAATGCCTTTCATTTTCTGGGTCTGAGATCCCTCACCTGTCAAGTGAAGAAGCTGGAAGCAGTGATCTTTAAAAATCTTTCCAGCTCAGACAGTAAGCATGTCTGCGTTTCTCTGGGGCTAGATTTCAGGGCTAGCCAGGAAGGCCTCCTGTTAGAAGGTAGAAGCATTAGCTTTGTGGCCCCTGACTCTCGCTTCTCTGGGCCAACTTTGCTAACAGTTCACCACCACTGGCCATCTGATGATGGCCAGCGGTGATGTGTGCCCAAGGTTTTGGTGGCCGTAATAGGGGTGCTCCTTCTCAATGAACATCTTTACTCATTACTAACCCCATTCTCCTCTTGCCTCGTATATCATCCCACACTTAAAATGCCCTCTTGGTTGTTTTTTAATGTTGGGGGTGATTTATTTATGTATTTGAGAGCGAACGAGCATGTGCACAAGTTGGGAGAAGGACAGAGACAGGACCCCAAGCAGACTTCCTGCTGAGCACAGAGCCTGACATGGGGCTCAGTCATACCACCCATAAGATCATGATCTGAGCCGAAACCACCAGTTCGATGCTTAACCAACTGAGCCACCCAAGCACCCCTAAAATACCTTCTTTTTTAAAAAAACATTTTAAAAATCTATTTATTTGACAGAGGGAGAGATCACAAGTAGACAGAGAGGCAGGCAGAGAGAAGGGAAGCAGACTCCCCACCGAGCAGAGAGCCTAATGCGGGGCTCCATCCCAGGACCCTGAGATCATGACCTGAGCTGAAGGCAGCGGCTTAACCCCCCGAGGCATCCAGGCGCCCCTAAAATACCCTCTTTATTAGAATATCCTCTTCCCCATTCAATAATTTTGCAAAATCAAAGGTGTTCAGATTTCCATTGTTGTTACTGTTGGTATTTTCTTTAGCCCAAGTACCCATTCTACAAACCGAAATCTTTCTCGTATATTCCATGTTCAGAACCAGTGAAAGTGAAACCACTTGGGCTAACATAGTGGGGAGAACCCCCCACCAAAACCAGCTCCTCCTTACCTTGTCCTAAGTCTGGTCCCAGAGGCTTCATTAAGAACTAGAGGACCCTGTGGGGCACAGTTTGAGAACCGCTGGTCTAGGACATCCTCATACTAATTTTAACAGAGAGAAGTAACTGAGTGCCCTCTTCCATCCTTTACTGACGCCTCTCTCTCTCTCTGGGCCACATAGGGCTGTATGACAAATGTTCTTATACCTCACGTGACCGAGGATGGGTCGTGGGAATTCACACCGTCAGTGACCAAGGCAACAGAGACCCACGCTACTTTTTCTCCCTGAAGACAGACCGAGCCCGGCAAGTGACCACCATCAATGCCCACCGCAGCTACCTCCCAGGCCAGTGGGTGCACCTAGCCGCCACCTATGACGGGCGGCTGATGAAACTCTACATGAACGGTGCCCAGGTGGCCACCTCGGGGGAGCAGGTGGGCGGCATCTTCAGCCCGTTGACCCAGAAGTGTAAAGTGCTCATGTTGGGGGGCAGTGCTCTGAATCACAACTACCGGGGCTACATCGAGCGCTTCAGTCTGTGGAAGGTGGCCCGGACTCAGCGGGAGATACTGCTCGACATGGAAACCCATGGCCTCCATGCGCCTCTACCTCAGCTCCTCCTCCAGGAGAACTGGGACAACGTGAAGCACACCTGGTCCCCCATGAAGGACGGCAACATCCCCCAAGTGGAACTCAGCGGTGCCCACGGCTTCCTGCTGGACACGAGTCTGGAGCCTCCCTTGTGTGGGCAGACGTTGTGTGACAACACGGAGGTCATTGCCAGCTACAACCAGCTCCCGCGGTTCCGCCGGCCCAAGGTGGTGCGCTACCGCGTGGTCAACCTCCATGATGACAACCATGAGAACCCCACGGTGAGCCGTCAGCAGATCGACTTCCAGCACCGGCAGCTGGCCGAGGCCTTCAGACACTATAACATCTCCTGGGATCTGGAGGTGCTCGAGGTGAGCAACTCCTCCCTGCGCCACCGCCTCGTCCTGGCCAACTGCGACATCAGCAAGATCGGGGACGAGAGCTGCGACCTCGAGTGCAACCACACGCTGACCGGCCACGACGGCGGGGACTGCCGCCACCTACGCCACCCTGCCTTCGTGAAGAAACAGCACAACGGGGTGTGTGACATGGACTGTAATTATGAACGGTTCAACTTTGATGGCGGAGAGTGCTGCGACCCCGAAATCACGGATGTCACCAAGACTTGCTTCGACCCCGACTCTCCGCACAGGTAAGACCTGCCGGGCAGACGATGCCCAGCTGTGAGCTGACTCGGTCCCCTCAGCATTGCATAGGCGAGGTGCCTGAGAGCCCTAGGGGTTCCAGAACTTTGCAGATTTACTGGCTTGCACTGTAGCTTGGTGACTGAGGCCAACCTCTTACGCATCTCTTATGGGGACGATACACGAAGATAGTCCACCAAAACAGTATTCGCTGAGCCCCCGCTGTGGGCTGTGAGAGAGGACAACCCCGTCTTCTTAAAGAGCTCAGAGTCAAAACTGGGTAATGTGAACCACATAATGGGTAACTGTCATAACACACGTGGTAGAGTGGGGTACAATGCGTTCCCTACTCCACTGTGACTGTTTAAATTAGTTGAGATTAAATAAATTTAAAATCTGGCCTGAGTCCCATGAACAACATTTCACGGACTCAGCAGCCTCATGGGCTGTAGTGGCTACCGTGCTGGACAGAGCATTATAGAACACGCTTCCCGGCCGAGTGTTCGTTCTGTTGCACTGTGCTGATAAATCCAGGATCAGCTGGGTCGCACAGCCTGGGTTCGGGTCTCAGCCATACTGTTTCCTCGCTCTGTAACTTCTTAGAAGCCATGCCTTCCTCTGTAAAATGGGAGTGATAACAGCACCTGCTTTGTGAAGCTGCTCTGGAGTTGGAGAGGGGGTATATAATGCATGGTCTTCCTGCTCATGGCTGGCGGGCCATGAGGTCTCAGTAAGCATAGTTGTCCTTGTGTCAGGAAGGTGCTGTGTGCTGTACGCTGTGTTTAGGGAGTGCCAAGGGAGATCAAAGAGAAAAAAAGCTGACTTGGCACTCAACTATCTCCAGAAAAGCTCTGATCTGGTTTGGACATCCAAGATTGGGTTGGGGGAGAGAGGAGGGCACTCCGGGCAGAGGGACGTGTCATCCACTGCGGAGAAGAGGGCAGAAAGGGGACGCTTCTGTCCAAGGCTTCCCTTAGCCTCTGCTTGCACTGTCAACTCTAAACAGCACCCTCCAGGAAAAGCCCAGAGGTGAACCTGGGGGTGATCTATATTCAATATGGGACTCAGAGGAACTAGTTCCAAGCCAGAGAGACAGGCAGCATCCACTTTCCTGATCTCCCAGATTCACGCTGGACTTTTCCATTCTGTCCAGCGCACAGGACCCTGGACTTGCTGATAGCTCGAGCACATTTGCCGACCTCTGCAGGTTTTCTGCTGACTCTTCTCTTTATGTCTCTCTCAAAAAAGCAAGGGCCTCCCATGCACAGACAAAATACCTATGTGCAAAGGAATGGCGATGCTGGCAGGAGAATGTCGTGCCTGGCAGCAAGCCAGAAAGCACGTCAGCTCAGCCTGCTGGCACCAGGCGGGCTCTGGACTCCCACCTTGTTCAGAGACACGAGCGGCCCAAGTGGGAAGAAGCCTTGCTGTGTGGCTGGTTCCTTCCAGGTTACAGTGCACTTTCATCTCTGCTCTCCTTTGGGCTTTGACAGACTTTGGTAAGGCAGGCAAGACCGGGCTTAGTATTTGCATTTGACCGACAGGGAGCTCGAGGAGCTGACTCCGCCAAGGTCATGGGTCAGGAGAGCCATTCAGCTAAGTCACAAATGCAAGTCTCTGAGATTAAGGCAGCATGTGCTCTACAGAGCTGGACTCCCGGGACGTACCCGCGTGCTCAGGCAGAGTGGGCACAGAGGAGGGCAAAGTGCTGCGGATAGCCTCAAGTTCTTCACCCATTTCCATGTTCATTTGTTCCTTCGTTCCTGCTTTCATTCATTTGTTCATTCATTCATCCATTCCTACAACAATTGCTTCTTCAGCACCAGGAGGGTGGGTACCCTTAGCCCTATTGTGCCGCAAGAAATTCAGGATCCAGACTGACCTAGGGTTTTAGCCAAGGTCACTCAACTAATAAATGGAGAGCTCGGACTCACATCCAGGTCTGTTGACTCTAAAGCTCCCACGGAAGAGAAGGATTTTTAAGTCTGAGAAGCAGTAAGAGGCAGAGTTGAAGGGCAGGGTTGGTAGGCAGGGCGGCTTCACAAGGCCTTGGGGGAAAACTGCTGAGCTGATTGGGTCAGGACCGAGGCCAGCGGGCACTGTCCTGGTATGGAGGGGCCCTGGGGCCCCATCCCAGATACCTCACCATCAGCAGACAGAGTTGGCAGCCTCCAACGGCCTCCCCTTTTCTAAGTCACGGGACCGCCTGCCCAGAATGTCCGGGAGCAGCTATGTGCCAGCTCTGTGACCACTCACGCCAGGGCACTTGTTGGCCAGCTGCGAAGGTCATGAGCCCCAGGTGAGCCCCATCAGGCAACGTGTCATCTCCTGATGGGGCCGGGGATGACGGTGTCCAGGCTGTTTTGGCTTTCCAGTGTGCAGAGACGTTTGCAGAGAAATATTGGCTTTGTGACTTTAAGAAAAGGGAGGGAGGGGAGGAGGGAGGAAGACAGACAGAAAGGAGGGAGGGAGGCAGGCACCTTTAGTGGAAGCAGTGAAAATTTGATTGACGTTATCTAGGTGATTTTTAATAAAGAGCTGAACTTCATTCTCATCAGGGTCCTCTCTCTCTCTCTCCCTCCCCTCCTCCCTCTTTCTCTCCCCTCCTCTCTCTTTTTCTCTCTTAATGGGTAAAGATAATAAAACTATTGAATACTTCTCAGTCTATGGTAAGGCACCAGTTTGGGGTTTTTTTTCCCCCCCCTGTATATTGCAAACCAATACCTTTGAAATATACAGCACAAAATGAATCCATATAAAATGAAATACCACCAGAGTGTCGGTGTCAGAGTTCTTGAAAAGTTTCTCCATTCCTGCATGCACTGTGCCATAGCAGCCCGTGCCCTGCCCGCCTTGAGCGGCACTGATTAAAATTCACTGTTCTGACAATTTACGTAGCGAGTCCCTTGAGTATAATAAGATTCCTAGTAATGGAGCTGGACAGATTGGTGAATTCTGTCAGAGAAGTGTATCTTTTAACATGTTTGGACTCCAGGAGAGCACCTCATCCAACGTCAAATGTTGGACCTAGAAACACCCTCAGAGATCATTGGTCCAAGCCCTTTCTCCCCTATAGAGGGAAACCGAGACCAGAGCTCACAGTGTCCATTAGTAGTCACACTGGAGATAAGGTTGCTCTGGATTTCTGACTCCTGGTCATCTGCGGTGACACAGCTGTCCAGGACTGCCCTGACATTCTGGACAGTCACACATCCCTGCCCCTTCATGTTCTCTTCCTAATTATCCCTGAGAGCTTGAGATTATGGAGTGCCTGAATGAGTGAGTTTGGGTAAGAAGCTGATGATGGCCTTAGGCTTCCATGAACCCCTGTAGAACCACCAGAGCTATCTTGGCAGCCAGTTTTCCTTCTTAAGGGTCTAGAATAACAGCAACCAGTGGAGGAGGCACAAAAAAAGTGGGGGGGGGGGGTAACTGGACAGTGAGAGGCAGGAGCTTATATCATAACCACATGAAGATGTCTGGCATGATGAGCAAATTCTCCTGGAGCCAAGACTATAGGGCAGCGGTATACACACTTCAAATCTCCAAAGGCCTGTCCTATAGGAAAGGGAGCAGGATTCCTCTACATGATTTCTAAATCCTGCTTGGAACCAGAGTGTTGTAATTATAGGCGGCCGCTCAGAGCAGAGGAACAGATGATGTCATCCCCCTTCAGAGTGCTGCTCCCAGGGGAGCACCTCTCTGCGGATGAGTGAGCACCCCGTCAGTCACCTGAAGGAGGCACAGCGAGGACCGTGGCAATGCTGTAGAGAGTAGCCTTGATGGGCTTGGGGCTGAGCCCAGTACAGCCTGACTTTTTGCTATCTTCCTCCAGTCATGTTAACGGAACCACACAGTAACATTTGCAAACAGACATTTCTTGGGTCTGTGCATCCCTGCCTGGCCCTCTGCTCTTCACTGGGGATACCGGAAGGGGTGGGAGGCACTCCTCACCGTTAGGGAGCTTTCATTTTGGTGGGGGAACCATATTCACCCAAAAGAAAGTCTGATCCCATGACACACAGTGGGACAGAGCTCTGGAAGGCAGAGATCTGCTTGGACAAGGAGGACAAGGTGCACTGGCTGGCAGAGGCATGCTTTGAGGGCAGCTGGAGATGGGCAGCACTTTCAGAGGTAGAGATGCAGGCTGCAGACGCCAGGGCCTGGCAGAAAACAGGTGATACATTCAAACGGTACAGTTAAGGAGAGTTGAAGGAGGGATACAAGGGAAGGAGAAGCTATCTACAACAAGGTAGGCAGACCTTGACAATCGCCAAGGCCAAAGTCAGCAACAGTGGAGAGCCATTTGTATTCTTGGTCTAGAGGGACAAGAAGAGAGAGTGGTTCGGGAACCTCGAGAGTGACTGTGCGCAGAGGACCCCTGGGCAGTAGCGGCGACTCTCTCTAAAGAGGGGTGACCAACCTCCTGTAGCCCCCAGGCCAGAAGGGAGCCTGGAGAGTAAATGCTACATTGTCACTCCCTTCTGCTTCTCTGTCTTCTTCTAGAAGCCACAGGACAAAGGAACCCACAGACGCACCCCAATGAGGCCAGCCTCCGAGGGGCACGGAGCAGGGTGGAGGGGGATGGATGGTGGATGTGGATGGGCAGAGCACGGAGATAGACAGCCCATGCAGAGAGTACGAGAGAAGCAAGGGCACAGGAGGGGAGGAAGCGCTTGGAGAACGAGTCTTCAGTATGGCCGGGACCCAGACATAAGCAGGGGAGGGTCTACTTGATCTCCTGGCAAACGAATATCAAGCTAAATCCTTCCTTCCTCCTCCTCTCCCTTTCTTTATTTCCTTCTGCCTTTTCCTCCCCTCCTTTGCTTTCCCCTCCTTGATTTCCGTCCCTTTCTTTCTTCTTTTCCTCTCCCAGTAAATGTTTGTTGAATGCTCCCTCTGTGCCGGCCCAGCCCCTGCCTTTTGGAGCTCACCATCTAGAGGAAAAGACAGACAAGAAAGCATGCCATTGTGATCACGGGTGTGAAGGAAGGCTCCCCAGTGTCAGCCAGGAGGACCCGTCTGTGTGAGCAGTGAACGTTTTTCTATCAGACTGGCCATTTAGGAAAAAAAACAAAAAACAAAAAAAAAAACATTCCAATGAACTTGGCTGTTCTTTACAAGTGGTGGAGATGAGCCAGGTAGGCAGAGTTTCATCTGCAGCCATTAGAGATGTCTACTAACAAGTTAGAATGCACTTCACATGCCTTTCTATAGATAAAAGGGAAAACCTGGATATTAAGGGAAACCCCTGGCATCAGGAGCTCAGGGGGCATTTGACACTTTGGGCTGCATGCACCCCATTGCAAGAATTACATTGCAACAAACCCACCAAGCTTCTGTTTGGATCCTCCAAACGCAAGCTAGGGCAAGGTTGGGTGAACTTGACCTCTATCTGTGAATATGTACTTATATGCAATTGGAAGATAGAAAAAGACTTCCCTTGTACACTGTTGGCTCATAGGAAAACATTTTCTTTGTCTTCCCTTTATTATTATTATTTTTAATGGAACAAGGGCATTCCCCGGGGGCCATGTTATTTTTTTTGGACCCAAGCTGACATTGCTGGAAGTCTTTGGAAAGAACTGCAGTAAGCCTTAGGCAGGCTCCTCGACCCCTCTGCTGGCACTACAGCTGTCCTCAGTGGCCTCCCTGACTCCTTGTCAGAGACCATTAAATGGTTTGCCTTTGCATGTTGGGGTCTCTTCTTTTTTGGGATGATCTCATGAAACATACACTTCCTTCTCCCGAGTTCTCCCCAAATCGGGAGTCAGGGACTTTCTGAGCTGAAAGGAGTAGTGGCCGTGTCTGGCCTTTTCTTGCTATAGATCAGGAGGCCGAGCTCCCAAGAGGGGCCAGCACTGACCCAGGCCTCCCAGCGAGAGTGAGGCCAAGCCGAGGGCAAGACCCAGGATCTCATTTCTTAATTTCAAGGCCTTTCTACCCTCCTCCCATCTTAGAAGCTTAGGATTTGCAACTTGGAAACATTCTGTCAAGGATGGTCATGTTCTTCCCCATTGTCCATATTTTGCTAAGACACTTTCGTGCCCAGGAGACTGTGGTCAATGTCCTGGGGATCCAACATGTGATCTCTGTCCTGAAGGTGCTTATATTCTGTAGTTCAGTGACATTTTGTTACAGTTATTCAAGAGGTGGTGAGAAGGCAGATGATTAATTTCCCAGGGAACCACACGGACGATCAGGCTTACGTGAGCTCTGAGAAAAAGGCAGGATCCCTGTGGCTTGAGGAAGTCAGAAAAGGTTTTCTGGGAGAAGGAGGCACACAAATGGACCACCAGGATTCACAGGCTCTGTAATGACAGAAAGGAACAAAGAGATTGAGGTGGGAGGGGCAAGGGAGGGTTCCAGAAAAAGGTAAGTCTACTTGGGCCTAAGCGGGGTTGAATGCCACGGTTTGTTTTTTTCTGGCTGTGGAGCTCTGAGAATCAGACTAACACAGAATGGAGGGAGGATTCAGGAGGGATTGATGCTAGCTAGCCCCCGCTCAGCCACATCTTAGCTGTGCAGTCGCAGACCAGTCTCGTAATCTCCTGGAACCCCCATTTCCACATCTGTGGAAAGGGAATCCTAATAGTATGTGACCGGCTGAATCACGTGATTGCCTTGAGGGTCACATAAAATACTATCCCAGCAAGAGTTCTGGGAAGAGTTAAGGAGCACACAGATGAAAGAGGGCTTTGTTATTTGTTCAGTAACTTTGTTCATTCTTTTCCAGTAATCGTGTAAGAGAAATTGCTTGGAATTTTATAATCAGAATATCAGAGTTTATTTAATGTGACTAATATTCATTAAAGCAATAACCGGAGTCAGGCCTGGTATAGTGGAAAAGTGATATGTGTTGGAGACTGACCAGGGTCCGTATCCTGGTTCCACTCTTCGTTAGCTGTCTGACCTTGGCTCATTTCTCAATAAGAGTTGCTGGTTTCTCTTCTGTAAGAATTGGGCGAGGACAGCTCTACGACCATGCGTTGTGCAATTTAGCCAAAGTCATCTGTATCAAGCCGCTGGTCATAGTGTGTGGCACATAGTAGGTCTAGAGTCCCCTCCCTTCTTGGGTACACACAGGGACCCCTCTAAATCAGCATTGTTTTCTGGAGACTGACTTTCTGCAGGCTCATTTAAAAAAAAAAAAAAAAAGGCCTGGATGGAACAGCAGGACACACACTGAGGGCATTTACACAGATTACTTTCATTCTTAAAATACTGACTTTTTTGTTTTTTTAGGACTGGCCACAGAATTGGTATTTTTAAATAAAGACCATATAACATATCCAACCCATTGAGCTCGCACACTAGTTTATTTTTGAAATGACCCAAATGCCGAACTGTGTTCGAGGACATATTTCCGCCTGGAACGATCCCAGGCGGTGTTGGCATTGGTCACCAGGGGTGGTGAGCCAATTTGATGGAGGGTCTTAGATTTTTTGACTGTCCCCAGCCTATGCGCCCGCTTGCGTGTGGACGCAGAAATACCTCTCTCCAGGCCACGCGTGGCGGGGTCCCATTCTCTGCTTCCGTCTGGATTACCTTCATGTTATTCATCTCAACAAAGTCCACCTCCCCTCAGAGGTCCCCTCTGTGACTCTGCGCAGGTGACTGTGGTCTTTGAGATCAAGATAGAGGGGGGAATGGAACAAAGAGAGCGGTTGGTGGTTTCTCCATGCCAGGTTCAGGAGCTCAAAACAGGGACCCGTGAGAAGCTGTGGAGGATGGTGATAGTCTCGCAAAAAAACATAAGAATGTGAGTTTTGGACACCAAGTGTACTTGAAATCAAGCCATATAAACATGTCCATGACCTTGAGCAAGTCTCTAACTTTATCAGAGGCTCAGGTGCCTCTTCCTAAAGTCAGGGATGAAGGTATTGCAGGCTTCTGCCTTGAGGGGCTCAGAGGATTTGGTGAAATGTTGCAGGGGTCAGCCCTTTACCCCAGCGCCGGCCATTGAGTGAGCACTCAAAATAACAGTGGTGGTTGGGGATTTTCCATCGCTGGGAAATCTTCTGACCTCTTACACACATATTCCCTAATTCCCAGCCCCCTCTGGATCCTGAGCCCCCTCCCTGGAACCTTCGGGCTGCAGCGGGGGTTGTAGACAAGCTAGTCCTGCTCTTCTACCAAAGGCCCTTTCATTTTGGCTCCTGCAGGTTCCATTTTAAAAAGATTGTCCTGACTCCGAAAGCCCTGCGCATGCTAACTGATACCATACCCATTGTCCCAAGCAGCACGTTGCTGTGAGTTTAGGCATCCCCAGCATAAAGCCAAGACGTGTCCGGGATCCCAGGATGGGGCTGGCTGTGTCGCTCTCACACATCCTAGGGAAGGAGCTGGAAGCCAAGTGGGCACCCCAGGGGCTCTCGGAACCCCACCGGACCATGTAAGAGGCAGCACAAGACGCCTGCTCATGCGTGTGACTCTGACCACAGCAGGATCTCTGTCTCAGAGTTTGTAGGTGAAATTTGCAGGTGCTCCCTGTCTCACCCTTTTTCCTGGAGGTGCATTTCCATCTCCAGCTCTCCGGATGGACGGATGGATGGGAGCGCTTGGTGCCCTCTCGGCCCCAGAGGGAGGCAGTTGGGGTTTTTCCACCCCGGTCTGACCTCATCAGCACCCTCCGGTTCCTTCCACCGTCCACTGGTGATGCTGACTACTCATGACAGCCTCAGCTCGGCCAGACGCCCGTCCAGGGTGGGAAACAAAGCAGTGGGGGCTTGAGGGAGGGTGGAATGGGCAAACACAGGCATGTTTTGCTTTAGGGAAACACATTCCCCTAAATTGTTTGTGGATCAGCTTGTACCTGCGGACTCCCAGCTACAAAATTCTCCGTCTCCTGTGAGGGGACTTCAGCACCCCTGCTTTCACTTTCTGGAAGCACAAAACCCTTGTGTGAACGACAGTGCGTTTTGCCCAAGTCCAACAGGCTCCCATCTCCCTGGTTTCTTTGTTTTGTTTTGTTTTTGGAGCTGTGACTTCTTGTCTCCCTCTCTCTGTGCCTTTCTTTCTTTCTCTTTTCCGTGTTCTCAGTTAGTGGGTGATCTGGTGGTATAGGGCAGAGGGCGAGGAGATTAGGGTCTCCACTTCAGGGGTCCAACATTTGTGATGCCAGCCTTTTTCGAGTTCAGACAAACAGCATAGCCCCCAGCCGTGAGCTTGAATCCCAACTCCCAAACTATGTTTGGCCACAGAGGGCAACGGTGGGTGACCAGAGCTCCACACAAGCATGGACAATCTCAGGCTCTTCCAGAGGGTGGTAGAGAGACTTGAGAGGGAGACAGCTCTTTCCCAGGAGGATTCATGGTAGAAAAACATAGTTTGCCCCGTGGCTTGGCAAAACATGAGGAAGGAAGTGACTAGCTATTTCCAGTAACTTTGTAGCCAGCATGGTTCAAGTCACTTCTTTTATTTTAAATTCTTCATCCATAAAATGGGAGGATTTGCATAGGATATTTCTAAGAGCTGTTACTATTCATACATTTTCAGATCAGATGTTGTAACGCAGTTTCCAGGCCTATGGGGACTGCAGCTGGAATACAGGTGCAGGGAGATTGATCCCGGGAAGGCATGAGCAAGGCTATGTGTTGACCCTGGGGACATCCAGGGACATAAGAGACCATCCCCCTGCCTTCAAAGTATTTGCCAGCCCCTCTGACCAATTGAGTCCGATGTGTTCAGTGTAGCCGTGAAGGAACAGTTCTACTCTGACAACTGGAAAGATTCTGACTCCTGACTCTCAGATCTCTGTGACCCCCTGATGGTGGCAACTTGTCTTGGGTAGTCTGTGTGTCTGCCATTTCATTTTCCCTTAAACCTCGAGAGTGGCATCCTCTTTCCAAAAATCCATTTGAATTTCATTCTACTTCCCATAGCCTGTCAGACGACCTCATCACTCTTCAGCGTTATTTCCGCATGCTTAAACTCCTCCATCGTCAAACGACCCTTCGAGAGCTCTCAGTTTTTAACCCCGGTCTGGACCCAAATTTGGGGACGTTATTAGACTTGTTCAGGTCATCCAGAGAGATCTCCACCTACTGAAGTGACCATATAGTTGTGTCTGTACATGATTCTGCTATTTGCCTACAATCAGGCAATTTGTATGAGGCCACAGTTCAGGCTAAAATCTAGAAATTGTCCTACAGACACACATCGGTGACGATGTTGAAATTCTTGCTCAGTCCTTCCCAAACACAATATTAGTCAGTCAGTCGTCACATAAGTTCTATGGTTTACGTGGCTCAGAATTAGAGCCAAACTACACAGCCTGCTGAAGTGTCTCCTGTACCCAGGACGTGGTAGCTGTTGCAACTTAGGAAAAGGGGTGACTTGGCTCTGTTTTGTTGTACTTCAACTGGATGACAAGCCGTAGGGCCGCTGGTGAGCTGTGTATTCTGCCGAATGTGGTCAGTTCTATTATTTATCAATTGTGGTTTCGATCCTCTAAGAAGAAAGGGAGGTGGCGAGAAGAGCTCACTTGTGGGCTCGGGAATGGCACACTTTGTGTTGTGAAAACAGTCGTTTGACGTGGGATGGTCACGTTACTGTTCTGATACTTCTGAACACACCGTCGTATTTTCTTATTTTCCTTGCTTATCACGGTGTTCTTCATGTTTCTTGGCTTTCTGAAAAGAAGTTAACTCTGAGAATATGGGGCTATCAAAGCAGAGGTTAGAGAACCCCCAGAAAAGATCTTAGGGAGGTGACTGATCCTTCCAGAGTGTTTGTGTGTGTGTGTGTGTGTGTGTGTGTCCATGCACGCACATGTGCACACACATGGGCGGGTGCAGTGCTAGGTGCTGGAGTTCCAGCAATGAATATTTCACAAGAAAGGTGTGATCTTGCACTTGCAGAATCTCCTGCAGGTAGATAAGTAGCTAGCTGGATAAATGCTTTATAGAGAAGTCCAAGGTCTGAGGGACGCAGAGGATGGGCACTTGACTCATCAGGGGTCAGAGTCACTTCTAGGCTGAGTCATGCTAACCAACGGAGTAGAGCGGTGCTTGCCAGGAACCAGGTGTTCTGACTCTTTGCCTTCTGCCCCAGCAGTCTCTGAAAGCCATTTTCAAAAAGGCAAAATGAGAAAAATAGGAGCTGAGTGGATCCTAGTGAAAAGGTATTCATTGATCACTGGCATCCTCTCTTCTGATATTATCTTGTTCTTTCCTTGGGAGGACCACTCCACTCCAGGACAACTTATTTTATTATGTGAAGGCCATCTTAAATGGTGTGGGTTTTTTTTTCGGGGGGTGGGAGGGCTCATCTTCACACCCTCTTTTACTTGCTACTTCCTCCCCATTTTTTTTAAATGATCCGGAGCTCTGAGAACCTCTCCATTGGCCTACTTACTTCTGAGTCAGCACCTTCTCCTGTATTTGAACTCCCAGGATTCTCCATCACACTCCTCTCCAGGTCTCATCCTGATCCTATTCCGCAGAATGCTGCAGACCAGTGACTTTCCTGAGAGCTGACCTTGCACGTGACTCAGCAGAGGGCACAACCCCAGCGAGCCAAGTCTCCTGCGGGGCCTAGAGATTCAGGCAGCAATATGAGGGACTTTGATGTATAGAATCTGAACCTGATAAATGAGAAATGCTCCAGTGGCCCAAATGAGAATCCATCCATACCCATCATTTCACCTCCTCTTCCTCTGCCCCCACCCAGCAAGCACGTATGCGTACCTGTCTTTCTTCGATAGTCTCAGACCCATCTGCTTTTTTAAGTAAGCCACCACCAGGGCCTCTATTGCCATCCCTCCCTTGGTCCATCTTCCACATTCCTCCAGAAAGGAAAGAAAGGGTCTGCTCGGAGCCTTCAGGACACTATCCATCCTCTGTAACCTGGTATATAAGACCTGTCTGATGTGGCCATTGCTGAGCCCTCCAGACCTGCCCTGTGGAGTTGCTCCCATGTTCCCAGCTTTGCAAGGGCACCAGCCACCTTGCAAGGTTCCAACCTTTCCCTGCTCTTTCAGGCTTCCTGGCTTTCTGGAGCCTCTGCCCTTGACCCTGTCTCCTACACTTGGTCTGACACCCAGCCAAGGTTTTTTCCTCATCTAGAAAGCCCAGCGATGTCTTCGCCACATTCAGCTGGGTAAGTGTCATTGTTCTTTTCTTCTCTCCCATTCAGCTCCTCCTCTGTGATAACACACATCATAAGAGAAGGTAAGACATTAATGATAGGGATATGGTCTGCGGTAACCAATAGATGAGCAGCCATATCTCACCTCCCACACTCGTAACCAGGTAGAGGGACCTTGGAAAAATGGCGTCACCTCACTGGGTCTGGGTTTCTTCCCCTGTCAACTGGGGATACTCCTCCTGGACACATAGGGTTTTTTGTAAAGCTTCAAAGAGATCATTTTGAAAAGTACCTCAACGGTGCCAGTGTGTCATGAACTCCCCCAAATGGTGGGCTTTATTCGTATTATCATATTATGTTGTGATCGTCTGGTTATTTGTCTCATTTCCTTCATCAAACTGCTAACCCTTTGAGAGTGAAAATTGTTTCGCTTTCATATTTGTGTGCCCAGTTGCTAGCTTAGGGCATGGTTATAATAGAATCTCTGTAAGGATTGGCGAACAAAAGAGGAGCCGACTGAATGAATGATTTGCAGAGGGGAGAGAAGAAAGGAAAACCAAGGCGAGCAGGGAGGGAGGGAGGAGGAGGGGAGGGATCGAACGAGTGACTTATTCAATAAATGAATGAAAGAATGATCGATTTTTCAATTGCTCTTTCATTGGTGCTGTTACATTTTTCTTAGACTGTGTGTCAGACTTCTGTGCAAGAGCTGTTATTTTGGAAACCAATCATTCAGGATTCTGAGAATTTAATAAACTCTCCAAAGCACTCTTTTTTTTTTTTTTTTTTTTCCGTGCCTCCTCTTACAAGAGAGGCAGATTTAGACATTTCTGACAGTGAAACTAAGCAAGAGAATAAACTCCAGATCATTAGGACCCTTGGGATAAAGACACAGAATCCAGGGTTCAGAACTGGCCACAGCTTGGGGAATGCTTGTTAATTGCAACAAGGATATGGATGCAATAAACATTCTGAGGTTTATCTTGCTTTAATGACTTGCCTTGAGTGGCTTTGATCTTTATATTTGATAATCACTTTCAAATGGTCTGGTGTGTGCTGAAATTGGAGTAGTGGTTCAGGGACTCAAGACCCTCCTGGGGAATGACAGGCTGCAATCAGAATTTGGAAATGGGCAGTGCTACAGGACTTGCCGTGTGAGTCATAGGAATAGGTCAACCACCTGTGGAGGAGAGAAGCACCCTGGTCCAATGGTGGGAGCAGGGTCCCCTGATGGGAGAGAGACAGCAGGCATTGGGAGCTAAGGGAGCGAGGGCCAGTTTCATGAGCAAGCTAAAAAGATAATCATGCTTCTTGGGCCCTTTCTGTGAGTTGGGCTCACTTGTTGCTTTCTCACATGTTACCTCCTTAAGTTTTTATATTCTTCTGCCTGGGTTGAATTTTGTAATCTGCATTTTACAGGTGAAGACAGGTTCAGAGAGGTTGAGTCCCTTCCCTAAGGTCACAGAAACACTTCTTGGCAGAAGAAATAGGACTTAAACCCTAGACTGTCTCTCTCAGATGAGGTTTTTGCAAAAAATAGACAGTGATTACAACAACGAAGTATTTCTTGGTGTGGTAATGTTAGAATAAAATGGTAAATACAAAAACATGTACCATAAACATTGACGTACTTGTGCCCCGCACTTTTATATCATTTGAATGAAGAGCAGACTGTAGTCCAGAACAATTCTTTCTAGAACTGTCCCCAAGGATATTTAATTATGAAAGTAAGTAGCAATGAGTCTCACCATGTAAGACGGTCTTCCATACGAATTACAAGTAGAATACGGTTCTAGGTCACTCTCTTTAAGTGTTATGCTGTCATATGTATGTATGTGTGTATGTATGTATGTATATGTGTATGTATATATATACACATATATATACATGTGTGTGTGTGTGTGTGTGTATACTTTCCCATTAAAAAAAAGACATTCGTGTTTCTATGGCACTCTGCTGCCTTTTCCTTTAATCTGAAAGAACCCTCACCAGCCTCTGGCTTGGAGATGGCCCACTCACAGGCAGGTTCAGCTCAAACAAATCTTCCTCAGGTGGAGGGCATCAGCACCTGGTCAGCACCATCGCCATGCCTGCACCTGTCAAGAGCCCAGGGGATGGAACTTGGGCAGGATACTTCTCAAAAATCTCCTTGGCTCTCACTTCAACAGTGGGCATGTCATTTGGCTTTAAGTGGGAGTAGAGACAAACACTGGGCAGTCTTGATCTGCACGTGCTGTGAGACATACCTCTGACCAACCATCTGTAAAACAGGAGAGCCCGTGTATTCTGTTTCTAGAGCTGGAAAAAAACTTGAGCCTTCCATAATCTCACTTAAGGGATCTGTTGTTGCTCTCAGTTTTGAATGTAGTTCCCTTTTGCTTCCCTTTCAATAAAACAGGCCCCGACAGCCCCCTCATTGAGATTATTACAGAGTTGTACCATCTCAGGCCAGTGCATTTAGGAAATATGTTATTGGCACTCAGCAGCGAGTGAGATGCATAAAGAAAATATTCTAATGACAGTTGAGTTGAGAGAGCTTTGATCTCCCTCCAGAGCTGCTCTCATGGCTTTGAAATGCTGTTCTGGCAGAGGGGGAAAGTCTGGGCGCCTTGGCACTCTGGGGCTGGGCCTCCCTGCAACTGACATTCCAGGGGACCCACAACCTTCATGGTAGGACCCAGGGGCATGGGCTGTGGAGGAAGCAAAGAGACTCTGAGACACCTCTCTTGAAAGGCAGCTTGGGGAGGGGGTCTAAGTTAGGAGGGGTTTGACAGTTTAGCCCAACATTTCCCAAAATCTATTAGTTGTGCTGTTATTTGATTTTTGGCAGAGCCAGAGATTAGGGTCAGGAGGAGTGGGGAGGATTATGGTCATGTGTGTTTGGGAACACTCATACCCTATCTGCTCTACTCCCATTTTGCATGTTAAAGGCTCTGATAACGCTTGCAATTAAAAAACCATATGTATTGAACATTGTTTAACAGAGCGTATCCTAAACCCATTTGAATCCAAAAAAATCTTTTCCTTTAAACATGCATCTGCTTCTTGTGGATTTAGCCCTCTGTAGACTGTGATTTGGAAAACACAGATCTGTGCTCACTTCGGCAGCACGTATACTGGAAAACATGGGTCTAATTCACATACTCACTAAACAGCTAGGGATTCTGAGCAGCCGACTGGGCAGCAGAGTGTAGGGGGAGAGGCCAGACACTCAGGCAATACAGGCTCTGCACAGGGATGTTCAGCCGAGGAGGGTCCCTCCCGGGCTTGACTCTCGAGCCACATACCTTCACAGGAACTGTGTCCACCTGAATGAAGGGGCAACTTTACTGATCTGTGCAAAAGCGCTGCTACACACAGGCTGGTAAATGGAGGTTTGCTGTCAGGCCTTTCTGTGTCCCTCCTTTAATGCCTTGGGCAAGTCACTTCATTTCCCTGAGCCTGGACCTCTTCATCTTGTTTTGAAGTTACACAGTTTAAGTGGGTCGTACTCCATGACTGCTAACCCGTGGTCCATCTCTGGATCGCTCGCTTGCTCTCTCACTCAAGTTTTAGGGAGCACGGAGATGTGAAGTCTTGGTCCCCACCTACTTGAAGCTCATAGTCTGATGGAGAAGACAGGGGCTCATGGGGAAGATAACACAAAGCAGGGTGATTAGTAGAGTCAGAAGGGAGAGGCTCTGAGGACAGAGAAGTCGTTGTCAGCTAGAGGCGATGATGATCTTGGCCCTGCTAATAACTAGCAGTGTAATAACGATCATGTGACAACAATAGCCTGTGCTAATCAATGGGTGCCTTCTACCCATCAGGCACTGCGTGAGGCACTGTCTCTGGGTGGCCTCTAGACCCCCTGAGAGGTGACTGTCATCCTCCCATTTTACAGGTGAGAGTGGTCAGGAGCAGAGGCGAACTGGACTTTGCAGGGATGATAACATTTTAAGAGGCAGAGATGCAGGAAGGAAAGTCATGAGGTGGAGGAGAGAGACTGATGGGCATGTGTAAGGGGTGGGCATAATCTGGGGAACCCAGAGGCTCCAGGGATGAGGACACCATCAGAACTTGAGGTGCAGTTTGCTGGAGGGAGAAGAAGGTTGGGTGGTGGGGATGATACGTGGGAAGCTGAGTCCCCGAGAACCACCCAGAGGCAGACAGTTTAGGTTTTTTCCCAGTAAGAGAACAAAGGAGGCCAGGACCTGGGGGGACGGTGGGCGCAGGCTGTACTGAGCTGTCCCATTGAATCCTGCTGGTCTGCTGGTCTTTCTGTCAAGAGAGGTAAAACAACTTGCCCATGGACGTGGTTTCTCCATCCAACTCTGAGTAGTACTGGGACTTAAATTAATAACACACTGAGATTTTGATTTGTATTGATTTTCATAGAGCACGGGTAATGATTTTTTTTTTTTAATAGATTCGACTAATCTGCAGTATACACATGAGGCTAATCTTCCCCAGGGGCAAAACGGAAAGCCGAGGGGCCCTGAGCACGTCTTTTTCCTTCCGTCTTTACCAGTCTCCTTAGACTCTAATGACCCTTTTCTTTTTGACCTTCTGTGCTTTCACCACCATTCGTTGACAGGAGGGATTAAACATTCTCGAGGCAGGGGAAGAGAAGAAAATACCCACATGGAGCCCTGCCCCTGAGGAGACTTTCCCTTGATGCATGGAGGAGACACCCAGCTTGGCTCTGAATTGGTGGGAAGACCTCCGCCCACAGAAGGAAAGTTCTTAGCCACAGAGCTGTTTTCCTTTGGGTGGGTTCCCCCCCACCACCCCCCAAAAAAGGGAGGGAGAGAAGAGAGGCCCAGGGGGCCAAAAACCTGGATGGCTGCCCTGGATTCTTCCTCTTGGGGGAAATGGAGGCTTCTCAAAGTGTGAAAAAAAACCCACATACAAGCAAGGGAAAGGCTCCAACATCCCACATGTCTGCCTTGGGCCAGGATGAGTACCACCCCTTGAAAAGATTGGCTTCTGCAATTACAAGTGAATAAACAACCAATTAAAATGTCTCCCCCGCCCCACCTCACCCCACCTCTTCCTCTCACGAAGCTTTTCTCAGCCTAGAGCAGCAGGGCAGAGAGGTGACTTTGTCTAATAACATCTGTGTCCTCTGCCTGAGAGAATGCTTGATGGAAATGGACAAATCAATTAGAAAACAATAAATAATGTGGAAAGGGCTGATCCAAGAAAATCTCGGCTTCTCTTTGTTTTCCTTCGCCCCCGCGTTGTTTCCCTTTGCACCGTGGCCCTGCGTGAGCCTGGAAATGAGGGAGAGGCTGTGGGAAGAATTGGACACATTGAGATTTGCGCTTGGCTTTGTCACTATTTATGTGATCTCTGAACCCTGTTCCGTCATCTGCGAGATGGGGATGAATGATGGGAATAGCTAAACGCGAACTGAGCCTTTCTACATGCCAGGTGTTGTTCTAGGTCCTTTATACTTCCTTTATTACGTCCCCAATCCTCCGGGCAACCCGATGAGATAGATCATTTTGTGTGTACAGACACCGGGGCCCAGGCAGTAAGGTAAATTGCCCAGGACGACCCACACATCTGGTGGAGGAGCTGGATTCGTACCCAGGACTCTGGCTTGAGAACAAGTCATCCTACCCACTATGTTGCATGACTTCAAATACTGCAGAGATGGGACGAGAGGTGTTTGCTAGCATGGGGACGGGCATACAGCAAGCGCTTCATAAATGTTGATTTTCTCTTTCCTCTTTCCTTCTCTGATCACAGAGTAGACTGGCCAAAACTCCTTGTGCAGCTTCCAGGCTAAGAAGGTGAAGGTCAGGATTTCCAGGGAGAGAAAGCAAGGCAGCAAGATTGCGGGTCAATATCTGAGCATGTGGTCATCCTTGAAACTGTTCAGTTCAACCCAGATATAGCTATGACCTCTCTTGGCCTTGTCTGTATCTCTCACTCAAGTTCACCTTTTTTTTGAATAGCCAGGAAAGAATTATGGTCACATGATCAATTATAGGCTCTTGATGCTGTAGGGGATGAGGAGGGCTTTCTGGGTCTCCTATGTATCTATTCCCGTAGGAGCAGAGGTGTGGGCCCGTGACCCGTGGGAATGCTCTTTGGAGCACCAGGTAGCTGCTGCCAATCCCAGTGAATTAGCAAGGAAGCTGAGGCCTCATACAAAGGAGACTGGGACCCCAATATTTTAGCTTTGTTCTTTCCCAGGATAAATTCAACCCCTTCGATGTCTGCTGAGTGCTGGCTCCGGGGGCAAGCCCTATGCTGAGAACTGGGTAAACAGAAATGGATAAGGCATGTTCCCTGCCCCAGGGAGCCATGGATGGTGGTGGACATAGACAGGTGTCATGATGATTTGGAACAGTGTGAGGACGTTTACTTATGGGAGGTGGGTGAGTGTAGAGATGGCAATGGAGGTAGACGAGAAATGAGAGTCAGGGAAGCCTTCCTTGAGGAGCGGTACCAGTGTGGGCTTTGGATTTCTTCATCAGAGGACAAAATGCTAATCAGAGTCCCTAACAGAGGGAACCTCGCAAGTGAAGGCACCGTGGATGGCGCATCATGGTGGGCGCCCCCAGCCCACAGTGGGAAATTCAGGAGAGGGAGCTAGGAGAAATGGGGCTGGAGAGGGAGGCAGCATATTGGAAGCCATGCTGGGGACCTTGGACTTATGTTTCACATACAGGAGCCCTTCTAAGACCCCAGGAAGGAAAGAGAAGGGAGCTATCACAAGTGTTCTACCAGCCAGGACTGTGTCAATCCCTTACGGACAGATGGACAGATAGCATTATGAAAAAGGAAACCACTTCCACTCGCTGTGTGACCTAAGCAAGGTCTGAAGCTTAAGTCTCCTTTCCCTCCTCTGGAATATAAGCCTCATAATACGGCCTACCTCAGTTTTGTTGGGAAGATTAAAGGAGATCATCCGCATAAAGTTGGACCACATAGAAGGGCCCATCAAACATAAATATTATTAGTCATAGACGTCATCTTACCTGCTACATCAAGCTGCCTACTTGCGTGTTTATATGTTTTCATGCCTTTATTTATTGATTCATTTCCAACCTTACTCAAGAAATGATCTTCAGCTGCTCACAAGGGTACATGACAGCAGACAGAAAACGGAGGCTGAGACACTCAAGAGAGGGGAGCCAAATGCCTCCGTTATTTAGAAAATGATCCGTTGAGTAATATGCCTGTGACTGATGGAAAGCTTTAGTATTCCAGTGTTGATAGGGGAACCATACTCTGTGGAGGAGGAGTTCTTACTTACTGAGTGCCTAGGATGTGCCCAGCCTCTCACCAACATGCGTTCATTCTATCTGTTAAGGAGCTGCTGATGATAATGGGGAGTTGGTTCACTTTTCTGATCTGTCCGTCTAAAGTGGCAGCCACTCCAAATACAACATCCCACTCTAAGGGATTTTAGGTTCATTTTACAGGCAAATAAATAGAGGCTTACAGAATACTGAATCACCTGGGTGTAGGGACAGCATGATGCCCAGTGACAAGAGCGTAGGTTTCCAGGTAGACAGAATTGGCCTTGAAACCCTGTTCTACAACTTTGGGCAACCTGTTTAATCACATGTGGGCCACAGGTTCCTTATCTTGAAAACAGCAATAATGCGTCTCTGCATGGTTGGTACAGAGACACAGGGCAGGCCCCTAGTGCAGCTCTGTATTTGCCTCCCATAGTGAATGAGTGAAATAGAGAAGGAGCCAGGACTAGAATACATGTTGTCTTTTCCATGGCCGGCGTTCTTGATTTGCACCCTCATTATGTAGCCTCATCACTAGTCAAGATAGCAGAGTCCTTAAGGGCAAAGATGTTGACTTTAAGTAATGTAGGTTGTGAACTGTTATAAGCCGAGGAATCTTGTTATGTCTCTTCAACTTACAAGGATTTGATTTTCTTAGCTGTAAAATGGGATCATCTCCACTTACCTTATATACTGTTGGGGGAAGTCATTGAGGTGATGTGTATAAGGTGTTTAGCAAAGTGCGTGGCACACAGTAGCTCTTAATCACTTGGGGGAATAGCTGTTATTTGAATAGTACCTTTTCTGGATGGTGATGACAGCCAAGGTTCTTTTTCTGTTACAGAGCATACTTGGATGTTAATGAACTGAAGAACATTCTTAGACTGGATGGATCAACACACCTTAATATCTTCTTTGCAAACTCCTCGGAGGAGGAATTGGCAGGAGTAGCAACTTGGCCATGGGACAAGGAGGCCCTAATGCACTTAGGTGAGAATTAGAAACTTCTTCAGGAGGAATTTGGATTAGCGCAGGATTAACTTTAGTGATGATGGTAATGGTGGTGGTGATCATGACCTTGACAATGGTGATGGTGAACGATCTCTTCATTGCTTTTTTGAGTATAAAACCCCTTAGCATTTCTAATCTCATCTCAACCACCAGGCATTTCTCTGAAGAAAAGAACATGGTATCATTAACCCTGTTTTGCCAGTGGGGAAACTGAGATCCACAGAAGGAACAGGGCTTATCCAGGGTCACAAACAAGTCCGTGGCTGGGCCCCATTTGGAGTTCAAGTCTCCAGCTGTGTCCCTTGATAGCTTTCTTCTTTTACCCCTTGCCTCTTAGTGCATGCTGTTGTCTTCCCAGCCTTTCAACCACAGGGAGCTGACACAGCCTGTCAGAGCTTGGCTTGAGGGATACCGAAGAGACAGAGAGAGGGAGTGAGCTTGCTGAGAACTCCTTGTTCCTCCGTGGTCCACCAACACCACCAGGAACTCTTCTTACATCCAAAGTATTCATATCCATAAACCAGACATATGTTTATAGGAACCCATCACCAAGAGTCAGAAAAGACAATGGTTTCTGAACCAGACCCTGAAGTAAACAGCGTAGCTCTTTAATTTTCATTTTTCCGTGCTCTCTTCCAGCACATGTCTGCATATGCACGTGTGTTTCTGTAACTTGTGCATATTTGAAATCACAGCATAGATAAAAATTTTACATTTTGTTGGTTTTTTTTTTGTTGTTTGTTTTTTTGGGTGTTTTTGTTTTTGTATTTGTTTACTTCATATTATGCTACCTACATTAGGACGTTAGGAAGACTGGTAACAGTCTTCCTAATCACTTCCCATCCAACTCTTTCACTTAATATCACAAGAAAAAAAGCATCCTTCTGAGTCATTTCCATGTCTCTATAGGTGATGTTTTTAATTTCCACACAATATTCCATTGAGTGAGGGCACTACAATGTACTCAACCTTTTTTCCTTTGACAGAATGTTCTCAGTGTTTATACCCGTGGAGAGCAATGCCTTGCTTGTCGTGCATCTTCATCTGAGGAGGTTTGGGCTCAGGAGAGAGACAGTTTTCAGTCTTTCCTGAGGCCCCCTGCTCCCCCAGTGGTACAGCCCGGGTCCAGTCACCGTTTCAAATGGTGGTATTTTGGAAAGGACTCTGCAGCTTCACAGGACGGAGACCTCAAACTCTAAGAGTTAGTTCCCGCTAGACTGCTTTCCTTTTCCACTTGGTTTTAAGACAAGGAGACCAAAAATATGGTGCATGCGTGTGTGCACGCAGGAGTGAACATGTGCAGGTGTGTGGTTGTGGTGTAAACAGAGCTGGAGAGAAAGAGGAATCTTTAGTAGTTCCCAACTGGGAGAATTTTATCCCCTAGGAGACATCTGGCCATGTCTGGAGATGGTTCTGACTGTTACAAATGGGGGAATGCCACTGGCATCTAGTGGGTAGAGGACAGTGATGCTGCTCAGTCTATGGGTCTAGCAAGAATTATCCAGTCCAAAATGTCAGTTATCCTGAGGTAGAGAAACCCTGAGATAGTTGATGGACGCATAAACAGACAGACAGAGGTTGGGCAGAAAAGAGCATGCAACTTAGACACACTTGAACGTAGACAATTTGTTTCTGTCACGTGCCTGGTATGACGTATGTGAGTCCTGCTGGCCCAGAGCGATACCTATGTTTGTTCTCAGCTGTGATTCTGCTTGGCCATATGGCCTTAGGCAAGTCTCCTTCCCCCTGTTTGCTCAGATTTTAAATGAACAGGTTAGACTAGATGGTCTCCAAAGAAGGTTCTCCGCACTGAAATGCTGTCCTGTTGGAAAGGCAACAGAAAGGCTCTTGATGAGACTCTTAGAAGGAGTCTAACGTTAGAGAAAAATACTCCTGATGATTCCGTGAATTTCCGAGGCTGGCTCAGGGCCAGGAATACAGAAGGCCATAAATCCGCAGCATGTTATAGTGTTTCAGAATGATGTCAGGCCCCAGCTATTTCACCTTTTAAGAGAAGCAGTGAAACAAGACTCGGGCTCTGTGCTGTGGCTCCGTGCAGAGGGGTGAGTCGGGAGGGGATGAGGTAAAACGAACCAAGCTGGCCCGGACATTAAGTCTACAATCCCATCATTATCCCTGGAAATACCTGTGGGGGTCCCGCACCTTCCCATCCCCCTGCCCGGCACCTCCATGTTGAAGCCTCCTGGAGAAACAGAATCACTGGCGCTGTCGTAGCTGTTTATTTTAGAGCTCACCAGAGACGCAGAGTCACTGTTCCAAGATCACACAGCCGGGGTCAAGCGGAGTGAGGGTTGCATCTGATGTCAGGCTCACTGTCCCGGGCCCCTAGCCCCCAGCCTGCCATCTCCCCATCCCGAGACATGTTGGCCAGAAGCAATTTCTCCCCACTAACCCCAATCAAACCTAACTTATTAGAACCATACATATATTTTTACCGTCTTTTCCTGCCGTGATGCCATAATCTCTAGAAAAAGCCTTGGGTGGGAAGGGGATTATGTTTCATATTATGACTGACAGAAAATAATTGAGAGAGATTTCCTGTCTCAATTTCTCTTCCACCCTGCCTCTCTGCCTGCCCCTTCTCACACACGTGCGTGTGCGGGCACACACACGCCCACACCCTCTCTCATACATCTTTATCTCTGTGCTAGAAGGCTCTGAGCAGTTCAGAATTAATAGACTCCGTGAGCCTCATGACTGAGCAAGCTCACCTCCCAGCAGTTCAACCCAAGATAAAACTCTCCCTCCACGCCCGCCAGTTCAAATCAACAAGGCCCTGCCTTATCACTATTCTTTAGAAGACCCTGCTCCGCACTTAAAATCACAACTTACAGAGTGTTCGGACCTGAATGTTAACCTTCTCTTAAACACATTTGGATTTTTAAGTATAAATGTCTCCCCACCAGCCTATATCGTTTCTCCAGTGCCTCAAATGAACGTGAAAAATGCCATCCAGTGATTCTGTGGAAATCTGTTCCATCCATCTCCCTAGGCTAAGCCATACACAGTCACTGAAGACCTGTGGGGTAGACCATGGCTTCTGCAACTTAGAATGTACAGAAGAGCCATCTGGGACCCTTGTTAGAGCACAGATGCTGATTCTGTAGGTCTGTAGGGCCCGGGAGTGCATCTTTAATCTTTTCCAGGTGATGGTCATGCTGCTTATTCTCAGGACCTCTTCGACTCCTAAGCAGTTAGATACCCTCTGACCCACTTGGAGTCATGAATAGGGCACCTGCTAACTGTGAAGCTAGGCAAGGCTGCTTACGTGTGCTCAGGTGGACCTCAGAAAATGGCTTTCATTGGGTTAACGTTCAGCAAAGATTCAACACACTTGTAATGAGATGCCACCTTCCAGGCCCTGTGATTGGCACTCGTAGTAGAAGTCATTAAGAGGCCTGGCTCCGGAAATTAAGAACCTTGGGTTCAAATCCCAGCTTGACACTTTCTGAACTCCCAGTCATGAGCCTGTCACTTTACCTGTCTGGGATTCATTGTCTCTGCTCTTGGGTTGTGAGTTGAGGAAGTGTGATTATATACAGGAAGCGCCAAGCACGTGGCCCAAGGACACATGCTAAGCACCCACAAGACATTGGCTGTGATGACACCATCATCATGAGGAGCTCAACAGGGTGATGGCCTCCATAAGAGCTAGATGAAGAAGTGGGATTCAGGAATGGCAGTCAGCTCACTCAGCATCCTAGTGTTGGGGAGGTCAGAGTGAGGACTGGCACCAAGGTATCTGATCACGAGGGCTTTGGTTGGACTAGACAGTGCGGAGTGTTTGTAAACCAGGGTGTGCCTTACTATTGAAGGACAAGGTGGCAGCAAAAATGTCCCCCAGCCCAGAAATCATGCCTGTTTGTAATGTAGTTTGAGATCAGCTCAGTCAGGTTGCCTTGGTTCTTCAGACAGTAGGGTTTTCATCTGAGAAAGGAAGGGATTGCCCAGAATGACTCTTGAGACTCCTTCCTACCCAGTCAGTGCTGCGTATCACAAGTCCTAACAGTTCTCAGAGCAGTGGAGCCCCAGCGTGGAGAAGCCTGTGGTTACCTGGGGCAGCACCCCATTTGCCTGTGATTGGGGGATTTCTGCAGCAGGAAGCAGAGTGTCCCCACTTGCTTACGGCTCTGGTTTTCCCCTGCAGGTGGCATTGTCTTGAATCCGTCTTTCTACGGCATTCCTGGGCACACCCACACCATGATCCATGAGATTGGGCACAGCCTGGGCCTCTACCACATCTTTCGAGGCATCTCAGAGATCCAGTCTTGTAGTGATCCCTGCATGGAGACGGAACCCTCCTTTGAGACAGGAGACCTCTGCAGCGATACCAATCCAGCCCCAAAACACAAGTTCTGCGGTGATCCGGGACCAGGGAATGACACCTGTGGCTTCCATAGCTTCTTCAACACCCCTTACAACAACTTCATGAGCTACGCAGGTAGGGTTCCCCCGCCTGGCAGGATGAACACGGCTGGGTGTCCCACATGGGCTCCAGTCCTGGCTCAGAGGAGCCTTGGGAAGGCTGCTTTCTTTATCTAAGACTTCTTCATCCCAATTGTCCCTCATCCCTGATAATCAGGATGTGACAGTCCTTGTGTAAGATATCAGGGCTTCATGGGAGCTTTGTATCTGACGTCTCCTCAGAAAGACACACTTGAAGGGGCTGGCTGGGGCCCAAGGTCAGGAGACCTACATAGAAGTTCTAGATCTACCACTGGGTTACCCAGTGCCTTTGGGTCAGTTAAACCCTATCTCTGGGTCTCCCTTCACTCAAGAAAATGGAATCTTTGGATCCGAGGAATCTTAGAGAAGTTTCCTCTAATTTTACAGTTGTATTTTTCTAAGCTGGTGGTTACTGCAACTTTTTCTTTATCTTTTCTTTTTTTATTTTTAACTGCACCTTTTTCTTAAATATAAAGCTATTATACTCTCCTTTACTCTTTTATTATAAAAAAAAATAGAATGCTTTTGGTTTTGCAAATATGAAATTATGTGAGAGGGGTGCATTCTTTTCCTAACTGCATATATCCTGTCAAAGCCCTTTTTTATACCATCGGTAATAACTTTAAGGACTCGTGCTTTGGGTTCAAGGATGTCGTGTACTTCTTTTAGAATATATCAAGTCCACTTCTAACTTAGAGCATATTTGGAAAGTTAAAACAAGGCATCCTTTTCTAAGGCAGTCTCAGCCCTCACCACTGGCCATTCAGACCAAGAACCCCAGTGTAGGACCCAATCCACAAACTGCACATGTTAGCCCAACATCGAATTCTATTATAATATTCTCTATGGGAGTCTCTTGCCCCTATGAAAGTAAGCGCGTTCTGTGAAAGCAGAGACTGTCTCTAATGAATCACTATATTCCTAGTACCTAGCTCCTAGCACAGAGCTTAGTAAGTTTATTTGTTGAGAAGAAGGGAAGGGATGGAGGCAGGAGGGAAGAAAATAAATTCTCATAAAGATATAAAAAGGTGATTCTTATCAATAGTAATATTTCTCCTTGTATAAAAGTTTATGGTTCCTAAAGGACATTAATACACACTATCTCATTCAACTCGCAACAGATCTGTAGGGTAGAAAGTGTCCCCATTTTACAGATGGCAGTACCGTGACACACTAAAGTCATTTGCCCCAGATCACACATCTGACTCCAAGCACTTTTTTTCTTCTACTCCTGTGTGGGGCTCTATGTCTCCATCTCTGCTTGAACTCGGAAAGCCCTCTTCTCACAGTTTTCCATTTCTTCTTTGACTTTGGCCTCAGACCACAGTTTTTTAATTAACATATATTATTTGTTTCAGGGGTACATGTCTGTGAATTGTCAAACTTACACATTTCACAGCACTCACCATAGCACATACTCTCCCCAAAGTCCATCACCCAGACACCCTGTGCCGACCCCCCTACCCTCCAACAACCCTCAAGTTGTTTCGTGAGATAAGAGTCTCTAATGGTTTGTTTTCCTCCCGATCCCATCTTGTTTCATTTCCACCCCCCACGGCCCCCTGCCCTGCCTCTCAAATTCCTTATATCAGAGAGATGATATAATAATTGTCTTTCTCTGATTGACTTTTTTCACTCAGCATAATACCCCCTAGTTCCATCCATGTCATTACAAATGGCAAGATTTCTTTTCTTTTGATGGCTGCATAGTATTCCATTGTGTGTGTGTGTGTGTGTGTGTGTGTATAAAACATGTCTTCTTTATCCATTTATCTGTTGATGGACATCTAGGTTCTTTCCATAGTTTGGCTATTGTGGACATTGCCGCTATAAACATTCAGGTGCACATGCCCCTTCAGATCACTACATTTGTATCTTTAGGGTAAATACCCAGTAGTATGATTGCTGGGTCATAGGGTAGCTCTATTCTCAACTTTTTGAGGAACCTCCATGCTGTTTTCCAGAGTGGCTGCACCAGCTTGCATTCCCACCAACAGCGTAGGGGGTTCCCCTTTCTCCACATCCTTGCCAGCATCTGTCATTTACTGACTTGTTCATTTTAGCCATCTCAGATCACTTTTGAAAAGAAGATTTTACCGCGGAAACCGAGTGAATCTGATAATCCCCATTAGGTCTTCCTGCTTTCCCACATAGGCTGATGACCTCTGGGGGCTTCTACAGTTTAAGGTTCCTACTGTTCAAACCTGAGGTCTTCGAAAGGGTCAACAGCCCAACCTTGGCACCAGAAAGGGGTCATCAGGTTTAGGTCTTTTAAAAAGACCACAGTGCTGGGTATTTCCTCAAAAGCAGATTTCCCACTGGATTCCCATTTCCAGCCAAGCCGACATCCCACATCCGGTGCCCTGTCCCCTCACACAGCCCTGCTTACGTTCCATTTCTGTAGCACCTTTCCTTGGCCAGCTCAATGCACATGGAAAATAAACAATAACATGAATTTGGAAGGTTGCCGGACGCTTAGGAGCCTCGGAGCTGCCACTGGCTACCAGACCCCCATAAACTAAATCTTTTTTTTTTTGTTCCCTTTTGTACAGATCTAAAGGGTGATTGATTTACTGTTGTTTTTTTAAAGGAACCCCTCAGCTCAGTGACCCATTAACAGCAGAACTAATTCACTGAGCTACGATAACAAACTTACACCCGCAAAAGCATATTCAAGGCGACCACGAGCTTTGAAATGTTTGTTTTCCTTAGGATCTCTGATAGATGAGGTGACAAAAGCAGCTGGATGAAATTCAAAATGCAGAAGAGGATGGGGTTCTCAGGACCGGGAAGAGCTATGCACAGGGGCTGTGCGGTCAAGGCCAGAGGGTAGAGACCCTGCTGGGTCAGCTGCTTGGAGTTCCTTCCATCCTTCCTTCCTGGGTGCTTCTTTCTCGGGCCTGGCCACTCACGGAGTGAAGAGTCTAGAGCAGTGTCATCCAGTAGAACTTTCTGCAAAGATGGGCATGTCCCGTGTCCGTGGTGCCCAGTGTGATCACCACTGGTCTGGTGTGGCCTGTGAGTGCTTCGAGTATGGCTAGTAAGACTGAGGAGTTGAATTGTTCATCATTAGTAACTTTAATTAGTTCAAACTGAAATAACCCCACCTGGTCAGTGCTGCCATGGCGGTCAGCACAGGTCCACATTTTTTATCAATTGCCTGGGATACAGCACACACTGCAGGGAACACTTCATAGGATTCTCTTGTAGAATCCTCAAAGTGACCCTCTGAGGTAAGGACTATTCTTACTGAACCCATTTTACAGATGCAGAAAGTGCGGTTTCATGTAGCTTAGGCCACTTGTCTAGGGTCACACAAGAAAAAGGTAAGCCTTTTTCACTGCAGAGCCTGTGCTATTGATCGGTGAACAATCTGGCTCTCTCCCTCTCTCTCTGATGCTAAGGCAGGTGGGGAGGGCCCCCAGTGCTCAGCTCCAGCAAACACTGGACAGGTGACGGCGTTCAACCCCACGTGCATAGGGTCACCTTGAGCCACTGGATAAGCCCCGGGCAGATGAAAAGCAGAAGCCCAGACTCTCCTTCCTGAAGATGATAGGCCACCCTCCAGTCAGGGCTTCCTCAAGAGTACGAAAACCAGGCCTTGTCCGGGCCGCAGGAGCAAGTGTCTGGTTACCGTTGTTCTGCACGTTGGGGTCTTTCCAAATACACATCTGCTTCGACCATGCAATCCCAGCTCTTAGGAATGTATCCGAGGGAAGGAAATCCGTGCACTTGTTTCAGGACTCAGTCCTAAGGGTGTTCTTAGCAATGTTCATTGTTGAAATATCAAGGAGGTATTTACTCTCTGCCAGGGATGAAGAAAAAACGCTTATATGTGTGAAAAATTAGAAACTGCTCGCAAGTCCAATGAGCATGGATTGTTGAAATAAATCACAAGGCACCCATAGGATAGAATGTTGTGTGGCCACTAACGATAATGCAGAAGATGAAAGAGAGGAATAAACAGAACAGAAGCTGAGGGGCACAGGGGCACAGAGCACGAAGTTTGGGAGTGCGGCACCAAATGCGAATCCTCCATGCATTAGCCTTTGACGGTAGGTGAGATGCCTCTCCAGGCCTCCCTGATTTCCTGCATCCTGTGGAGAGTCTTCCCATCGACCTTGTGTGATAGCAGGTGTACTCACGCAGATAAAGGACTTAGAACTGTCCTTGGTACCATAACTAGTGCTCCGTAAGTCATAATTCCTAGGAGTATTTGTTAACTCTTTAATGTGAAAATGGTCACAGAGCCTTGTACGGTGTAAGACCTGGCATATATACGTGTGTGTATATGTATATATATAAATGTATGTATATATATGGTGTAAATGTATTTCTGATAATGAGAATTATAAATATTCACATGCAAAATACATATATACACATAGATCTATATGCTAAATACTCATTGTATTATCTCTAGGGAATGAGTTTAGGGGGTATTTATTTCTCTGTAACATTTTTGGACATATTCTGCATGTTTTACAGTGAATAATCATTTATTGCTATTACTATTAGTATCACTATCATTATTTAATAAAAACCAAAAAGGCAGGAGCTCTTACAAAGGGCAGCTCCGTCATCCCTACACTAGAAACAGGTTTGCTTGTTAAATGCCCTTATTAGCTTTAGGAGGTGGTTACATCATTGTTCCCTGTGTTTCTGTGGGTGAAAACGAGGCTGGCCAGGGAGACAGCATCATGCTCCCAGTTCCACAGTACACGGCAGCACTGGCCCTGGCCTGACCCCCTGGCCTGACCCTCTGTGCTCTATGGTCACCATGCTCCAGAGGGGAATGTGTTCTAGAGAACCAAGTTCAGTTAGCAAACTCAGGGCAGGGCCCCAAAAGCATGGGGCTGGTGCAGGCTTCCCCAGTGATGAGATCCCCAAAGTCCTCCCTGCTGAGGGCTAGGATGAGAACCGCAGAACAAGAAGGGCTGGTTGGTCCTGGAGCTCAGATGTCAGGAGGGGAAACATGTGGAGGCAGGAAGCCAAGAGGGGCTGACTCTAGACATGAGCTAATTGAGACAGAGCATTTGTGATAAATGGAAACCCTTTTGCCCCTCCCCCCAGGATTCTGAGAGCAGCTGAGTCTTTAAGCGACGCACCATGGGACAGACGTTCACGGACTTCCGTGCTCAAGTTTAGATACATTTCTGTTCCCATACCAAGTTTTGTCACCTATCTGTTTTTCATACTCCTTTTTATTGACAAATGTAGAAATGGCTAATTTTTAAGTCACCAAAGGAGAAATGCACTTCTTGGGGAAAAGAAAGAAACAAACAAACCAGAGTGGATGAAGGGGGAAATGCTGATTTCCTCCTCCATTCGTCTTGATAAATGCTCTGTGTGCTCCAGCTCACCGAGTCCCCACAGCAGCTCCATGGAGTGGGGTTGATTAAATGTTCCCAATTGTACCTGCGGGACCTGAGTTTGAGTTACTTCCTTCTTTTGAAATGACTGATTAGTATTCTCTTCGGTGCTGTGCCTTAACGTACATGGCCATTCCCCTCCTAATAGAAGGATGTGTTATTTCAGATATTTTTTAAAAAGATTTTATTTATTTATTTGACAGGCAAAGATCACAAGCAGGCAGAGAGGCAGACAGAGAGAGAGGGAGGAAGCAGACACCCCACTGAGCAGAGAGCCCGATGCGGGGCTCGATCCCAGGACCCTGGGATCATGACTTGAGCCAAAGGCAGAGGCTTATCCCACTGAGCCACCCAAGCGCCCCTATTTCTGATATTTTTACCATTATAAATGATACTCCAAAAAATATCCTCATACCTCTATTTTCCCCATATTTGTTCATGAATATCTGTCTATTGAATTCCTGAGTGTGCTATTGCCAAATCAAAGAGAATGAATATTTTACATTCCGGTTATTATTTTTTTTTTTCCTGCTTCTGGTTCTATCTCTCTCTCTCTCTCACACACACATACACACACACACACACACACACACACACACACACACTCACACACACTCACACACGCAGGCACTGTCCCGGTCCTGAGGCAGTGAGTCTTGACTGAGCATTACGGTCCCTTGTGCACTACTGCCCTTAACCTTCAGCTGAGTTCTGAGGGGAACATTCTCGATGTCCTCATCATCTCCATCTACAGTGGGAAGACAGAGGCCCTGAGGGCATGAGTTCACTTGCCCACTCGACTCTGCAGCCCTCACATGTTGGTCTAACTCTTTAGCCATACTTATTAGCCATTGTCTCTTCCCCTGCCTCTGGCCTATTCAATGGCTTTCCCAGGGGTGATTTTTGCACTAAGAATGCAAAGTTCCTAGGAACAAAGAAGAATTTACCCGATGGGCTGGCCCTTCTTAGGCTAGACGTTTGGACTCTGTTCTCCAGGCAGCGGAGAGCCATAGAAAGTTTGTTATCCAAGGAGTTAGATGACTGCATGTGAACTTGAGAGAGATGTATGTGACTAAGAGAACTTGTTAAGGGAAGTGGGCTCTTCCACTTTGTCCAGACCTATGAAAGATGTGCCTGGGTGCTGGACAAGGGACCAGCCTACAAAAATTACTAAGGGGATCAGAAGGAGCGTCTGTGTATAACTTTCTTTCACTCCTGTCCCTTCCCCAGACTGGATTCTCAAGGTCCCATCCAGCTAGCCAGCACCTGATCAAACTTATTTTCTGTTTGTTTGATAAGGCGAAGTGAGTTTATGCTGCAGGATTCCCAGGGGCGGGTTTATTTTAAGATCTGGTGAGCCCCGTGCTCCTCCGTCTGGGGCCCAGCTGCGGAAACCCCAACTGGGCAGACACCTCTGGGAAGTGATATTTTTGGAAACCTATCCAAAACAGTGCCTTGTTCTGCCTCCAGGGCAGCCGAATGAAGCGGTTGGAGGGGTAGACAGGAGGCAGCCTCCTTCCTTGGGAGGTGAGTCTCAGACAGTCTTCAGTCCACATGGTAGAAAAGAGAGTAGGGTTGAAGGTCATTCGATCTAAAGACATTTAAGAGATTGTATTCCAGCCCACTCAGACTTGGGCTCACATTCTATTTATAAAGCACCTGCAGGATCCTTTTTCCATGCATGGTCTCACTTAGGCACAGAAAGAAGTTCTCACGTTGATTAGAAATATGCTCTTGGAGTCCAGTCTTGGTGCCTTTCAGAGCTCACGTGTATCCCTGGCATTGTGATCACAGAAAAGTTGCTTGGCCTCTCTCAGTCTTCCTTCCCTTCTCTGCAAAATGGAGCAAACGGTCGTATTTCCTCCCCAAACAGTGGAATGTTAAATAGGTCCAAAGCACAGAGCACCACGCCTGGCTGATACTAAGCACTCAGTGAGTAACCAAGTGACAGTACCGTCCTCGTTCCCAGGATGGACACTGAGCCTGGATTGTTCCTGAGCCTCCTGCCTCTCTAGCTGTGCTCCCTGCGAAGGACACCACGTCCCTGTGGGACTGCAGCTCCCTCTCCTGCAGTGCCTGACCTTCTTCTCCCCATCTTAGCCATGCGGTCTGGTTGACCTCAAGTACCTCCTTCTTCAGGGGCCTCCCTGGGTCCCTCTCTTTGCCCACGGTGCTGTGTCTTGGTCATCAGTGGTCAGCATCACAGACTTTCACTGTCTTCTGGTAACCTTGGCTCATATAAGAGGCTCGCCTTCACTCTCTAACTAGACTGGTCGCTCCTCGAGGGCAGGACCCTTTTTAAATTCTAATCTTCCTGTGGCCTTTGGCCCAGAGCAAACAACATGGGATAGATGCTCAGGGGTTAGTTTGAAGGACAGTATCACTGCCTCCGTGGACAGTGGAATGAACGAGCAGATGAGTGAATGGGAAGGAGTGAGGGAGTGACCGAACAAAGGAATGAATGAATGAATGAATGTCAAGGAATGAATGAATGAATGTCAAGGAATGAATGAATGAATGTCAAGGAATGAATGAATGGGAGATTTGGGGTGACTGTTGAGGGAGGGACAGAATAAGGGAATGCATGGCTTACTCACCAGGGATTGGGGTGCCTGTGGCAAGGCATTTGTCTGGCCCTTGTCCTTAACTGTGACCTCTGGGCTGCTCCGTCCCATCCACCCTCCCCTTCCTCCTGTTCCCTCTTACCTGTCTCCAGAAGTGACGACTGCACTCATTTCTTCACAGACCATTAGCTCTTGAGCACTGGAAGAGGCCAGCTTTTCATTGGCAAGGGCTGGGGTGCTGGCTGGCTGGCCTCCAGGAGACGTCATGCAGCAGTGGGTTCTTATCTCTCCCTCTGCCCACTTGCAGATGACGACTGCACAGACTCCTTCACGCCCAATCAAGTCGCCAGAATGCACTGTTACCTGGACCTGGTCTACCAGAGCTGGCAGCCCTCCAGGAAGCCGGCGCCCGTCGCCCTGGCCCCCCAGATCGTGGGCCACACGAGCGACTCCGTGACACTGGAGTGGTTTCCGCCCATCGATGGCCACTTCTTTGAAAGGTGAGTGTGGCCTGTGCAGTGTCGATCCCTCTCTCTCCTGCCGAGAAGAGGGGAAATTCCAAAGGGAAGCTGGTTTTTCCGTCCCTGTTCTTGTTCATCTGGAGCCCCTAACACCTAGCCATGACTAGTCTGTAGAGACACAGGGCAGATTTGGGAGTCAGGGGATAAATGAAGGAGTGCTCATTGGAATTAGTAAGTAAAGATGCATGCTTTCCATGAATGGATATTTAGCTTTATTTTCTTATGAAACACCTGGAAACTTACTGCCTCTGTCTTCTGGGAGAGAGGTACTGGCCTCATCTCCATGAGCTCGCAAACTGAAATTGCCTCTGGTCAATGCACAATTGTGATAGATGTATAATCTATATTATATATGAAGGTGCCTATGTGTGTATGTACATATTCATACATCATATGCAAATACACGTACTTTTGAATATATAAATACATATCATTAGAATCTTTGCGCCTAGAACTTTATTGTAGAATGGAGGATAGGATTTTTAGAAGATCAGGGATGATAAACTGAGGCATGGGAGTTCTGCTCCCCGGTCTTTCACTTACTAACTGTATTACCTTGGGCAAGTCATTTTCACTCCTTAACTGGTCCTCTCTGGCAGCAAAGTGGGTCTAATAATGCCTCAGTGGCCTGAAGACGGGGGCATGAATCCGTTGGTCTCTCGTGGTGCCTTTCATCATTGACACCCCCTGAGGAGCTCAAGCTTTAAGGGAAACAGATTCTGAAGAGTCAGGAAAGATGATGACAAGTCAAGATTAAGATGATGACATCTACACTTGCCTATAATTTAGGGCTTATTAGTGTATTACCCGCCCATCCCAACCCTTCTTGGCATTTTGTCCAACACTGATGATATACCATTGGTGATGGTGAAAGGAATAACCAGCTAATGATTAACTAATCATTCTCTGCGGTTGTGGTTGTTGCCATTGATCAAGTCCTTCCTCTAAGCCATATTCCATATTAAGGCTTTATATGGAGAACAGAGATAACTATGAAAGGGAAATCATCAAGGAACATCTGGGTGGCTCAGTCGGCTGGACATCGGACTCCTGGTTTCATTCAGCTCAGGTCATGATCTCAGGGTTGCAAGACTGAGCCCCACATTGGGTTCTGCAATCAGCGCGGAGTCTGCTTGGAATTCTCTCCCTCTCCCTCCTCTTCTGCTCCCTGCGTTTGCATGTGTGCCTTCTCTCTCGCTCAAATAAATAAATAAAACCTTTTAAAAAAAATAGGGGAATCATCTTCCTCATTTTCCAGATGAGGCATGAATTAGAGTGGAAGACACTAAGAAATTTGACCAAGAGCCTCACAGACGGTGCTAGGAGCCCAGCTCTGACTCACATTTTGCAATGTCTTGTCTCGGGCCCTCACGTGCTTTCATTAAGTCTTTACAAAACTTAAGTTATGAAGGAGGTATTACCCCTCCCCTCAAAAGAACCAAGAAAGGTGGTAAGGAGCTCTCATTTGTGTTATGTGTATGCATAAATACATATTAGATCATGGTACCACATTAAATTTAGGCTCCAATTTTCTCCACTACCAACAGTCCCTGAATCTAGAACCTTTATTTGGTAGCTGGGTGAATGTGTTCATGGTGGAAGGAAATGCATTCCCCGGCCTTCTATAAACCACCACACACACACCCTCGCCCCGCCTTCCCCTGCCCCAGCCTCCCTCACTGGGAGCTCAGAGCTGGGTTTGGGAAACGTCATGTGACACTTCAGAACAGACTTTCCAGCAGCCTGTAGATTTATTTATTTTTTCTGTGGCGATGAGAAGTATCAGACTTTTGGTCAAGCCTTGGCCTCAGTTCCACTTAAAAATGGAAGTTTTGTAAATGAAGCTTCCCGTGTATGTATTTAATTTGTATTTCATAAAGCAGTTATTGTCCATTAAATAAATACCATCTGATTGTTGGAAACCTATTGGAGGGTTAATTGTTGTGTAATGAGATATGTCTCTATTACATAGTACCCTCAGCTTCAATCAATATGTTTTTAATAACCTATAGTCAGTTGGTACTTGAGGCTCATACAATAGCTATTCTGTTCGGTCTGAGATTTCATAACGGAGTTATCATATGTTAAATTAAAACTGACATTTTAGAAACATGTCTAATTAGGGTTAACAGCTACGTAGACGATAGTCTATGGCTAAAGGAAGTCGATCCACAAGTTCTATAAATTGCCGTAAAGAAATGGAGCAATCAGTCTCCATACCCTCACAGTTTGTACTCCTACAGACTGGCTTGGTACAAAGGGCACAAGTTTGCTGGCAAGTTGTCTGCACTCTGTCCTCAGCTCCACCACCCCTGGTCTTCCGGACCTTGCACAAGCCGTCTCACCTCCCTGGTTCTCTCTGACCTTCCGAATCTTCTTCCATAATTGTGCCCACTTCATGTGGAATTTGTGGGGAATTCAAGAAATGTGACATCCGTGATATGCTCGCACACGCACTCTTGTTCAAGAAATACTAGCTCCCCTCTTGTACAAAGTTTCCCTGAGCTGTTTAGCTACTTGAAAATTCTCTTTCCCTGCAAAATCTCTGGTGTTTTCCACTACATCCATCAATGCCAACCTCTCGCCCCTGGCCATCCTTACGTCCTCCTGCTGTTCCTCACATCTGTGGTCTAAGAGAATACAAGGGTTTTCCTTAAGAAAACATATTCAGATCCTCCCACAGCCTGTGTCCTCACACATGGGCAACTGAATAAATAATTCAAGGCCACCCCTGGCTTTTCTAACTCCTTTATTTTTATCTGTCTTGCAAACATGTGTTGACTGAATGGTTTCAGTTATCTGAACAATTGGCGGTGGTGTATTAGAAAGAATTCTGGACTCAGACCCAAAAGACCTGGGTCTGAAGTCTTTGCAACCTCATTCGTTTCCTGCTCCTCTTCAGCCTCAGTTTTCTGATCTGTAAACTGAAGGCCATCTGGCCTTTCTCCCTATTCCAAATCTCAGAACCCAGAAAATGACTTGATTAACCATTTTCTTAGTTTTCCCAAGAATGGTGCATGACAAGTACCATGCTAGATGCATGGGAGAGAAGTGAACTCATCACACACGGTAATCTGAAGAAGCACTGTTCAGTAGGACTTCTGCAGTAATGGAAATGTTCTGTATTTCTGCTGTCCAATATGGTAGCCATTAGCCAACTGGCTACGGAACATTTGAAATGTGAGTATTTCTGCTGTCCAATATGGTAGCCATTAGCCAACTGGCTACGGAACATTTGAAATGTGAAAAGTGTGAAATTGAATTTCTAAATTTATTCAATTTTCATTAATTGAAATTTAAAGACCCACATGTGGCTGCTGGGTGCTATATTATTAGCACAGACTTTAGGCTTTGATTCTGATAGAAGGTACGTAAGAAAGATGATCTTGTCCAGCGTTAGCGTCTTGTACTACTGTGGTTTCAATGTGTGTGTGTGTGTGTGTGTGTGTGTGATTGTGTGTCTGTGTAGATACAGGCACAAATAAAAATCAAATAAACGCCAAACCTAAGAAAACATATACTCCCTGGATGTGTAGTATACTGCCTGATTTTGGTAAAGCCCGTATCTACTCTATGACTTTACGAGCTATGATCTCGGTATGATTACTTTGTTCTCATGATCTTCTATTTCTGAATCTGTGAAGTGGGAACATCACCCACTGCCCAGAATCACACCATTGCATTTACTTTGGCTTTACTTTTATCCTTCTTTTCTGAATCCATGTTTCATTCAGCATGAAGACCAGTCTTTTTAAAATGTAAATTAGATCATGTCACTCCCTGACTTAGAGTGACTCCAGTGGCTTCCCACCTCTTTTATGTGCAATCTGCGGGTGGTCTACTGGACCTCCCATGATCTGGTCCTTGCCTTCTTGTCCAGCTGCCTCTCTTAACACTCCTTCCTTCATTCATGACTCCTGTCACTCAGACTTGCTCTGGGATCCCTATAGACCAAGACTTTTCCTGTGCAGGCCCTTTACATACCTGAGATTACCCCTGGAATGCTTTATATCCACTCTTCATGTCATCCTTCAGCTCTCACCATAGATGGCTTCCCCTCACTAAGGTCTTTCATGACTGTTTCCATTTTAATTATCCCAGTGCACCTCCCCCACCAGTATTCTTGCTTACATCCTCCATTTACTTTCTTTCTGGAACTTAATGAACCCATAATTTTATATCTGTTTACTTATCTGTTTAGGCACTATCCATCTGGCTGCAAGCTCTATGAGGTGTAGGTGGCATACCTGATTTCCTTCCCCTTGGATAGCTGAAGTCTGGAACTTGTACAGTCCTGGCAACTAGAGGCGGTTCAATGACTACCAGCAAAATGAACAGATGAAACAGTGAATGAATATGTGAATCAGTGGCTGAATATGAGGGAAAGTTCTTTGTGGAGCTCTGTGAAAACAAGGCATGTTTACTGTCAGGTGGATGATGGTTTAGTCACTCATCAAAGTATCTATTAGGATGTGTGAAGAACTGATGTATAGGGGACTAGAGGACTATCCTCTAAAACAAAGTGTCTAAAGAAACAGAAAGAAAGTCTCGGTGGCCATTAAGGTCCATGTGGTTCCTGACTCCATCCCAGAACTTTTATAATCTCATTGTCATCATAGAGCCAGTCATGTGACCCTGAGCTGTCATGCATGGGTTGTGGTCATTGTAATGGAACTCTGCCCTCCAGAGTGAGGAAGTCTCTCTCTGCACTCCTCATTCCCTGCCTTCAAGTGTATTTCTGTAATTCTTATTATTGCTAGTCCAAGAGTAATTCATAGATATTCAAAATATATAGAAAGTTCAGAAAACCAGAAGGAATAAAAAGGGAGGGGTAATCATCCTATATTCATTCCACCACCCAGAAATTCGTGTTGATATTTTGTGATGTCAACGTTATTTGAACAGCATTGAGAAGCTGCTGTAAAGTCAGTTTTGAAGAGGATTTTTTTCACTGAACATTATAGCTTATGCATTTTTCATGAGATTTCATGGAATATTTTTGCAACGACTGCTTACCATTTCATTGAACATATTAATCTTGGGCTATTTCATCATTCTCCTTTCACTGGATATCAGTGTGCTTGCAGAATTTCTACCTATGTATGATTTCACATTAACAGCGATAAAGCAGAATGAAAATCCACAGTTTGAGAATCTAGACTAGGTCAGTTAAGAGTCGTAGCAACATGTCTGAGTGACTGGTCTTCATCCATCTATCTACCCCCCAACCCACCACCCACTCACCTGTCCACCCATCCACTCATCTATCCATCATCCATCCCTCTACATACATTGGCCACCATATAAGTAGATAATCAGGAGAGTGATCTGTTCAGTTATAGGTTTGGGGATGAGCTTCCTGGCAGCTGTGTGGAAGAGGAATGGGGAACACCAGCAGACTGGGGTTCGCCAGCATAGTCCTTCTTACCAGGTGAACCCAAGAGCTACAGAGCTTCCCTTTGAAGGGAAGGCTGTCAAGCCCCCCCATTGCATCTTTCAGGTAGCTAAAGGATAATGATCCTTCTAGGAATGATGAAAGAGGTATTGGCAGGACCAATGCATTTTGAGAAATAATGGGCTGATCCCTCTCCTCTCCTGGCAGCTGCCTCCTAAACAGATGCCAAGTCTGGAGAACAAGCAAGATCCCAGAGGCCGTTGTGGCTAAAGGGAGATTGAATCCAGATACATAAGACACTTGAGAGTAGAGGAGGCCACCGTAATATTCCACTTCTGGGGCTCTGCCTTTCAAGGGATTGGCTTGCCCTTTGGAAAGCTGCTAAAATGAATTAGATGCCATGGTAAGGAAGCTGCTTTTGACTGTTAAGTCAGAGGTGATTCATCTATCCCCAGAATGTCAGGCCTGGAAGGTTCTATGGGCGTCATCTGGGGGTTCAGCCAGCTCATTTTCAGATGAAGGAACTGAATCGTGCCTTCTTTTTATTTAATACCTAGGACACAGGATGGTGCCTGGCACATGGGAGGTACCTGATAAACACTGTTCAAAGGATACAATTTGAGGTCAAATGGAAATAAAGATTTTTTTCACAACCACACATCAAATCCTTGGTAGGGCTTTGGATGTCTGATGAAACTAAGATTAATATGGGTGTGTAAGCCTTTGGACTGTTGATTCTGTACTGCTTAAAATTAAAGATGTATCTACCAGTAGGACAGAAGCCTCATAAGCCCAAATAAGATCTTTTTCTGGGCCGTGGGGTAGAATTTCACTTATGGTCATAATCTGGAAACTTCAGCAAGGATAAGGAGGATAGGGGTAGCATGGAATTGTTGTGTCTTCTGCCCTGGTGCCTTTGGCCAAGCCAGATCAGGAGCTCCTTCAACTGTTCCTAAGTCGGTGCATCTCCCTTCTTTCCTTGGCCTCCTAGAGAATTGGGATCAGCATGTGACCTTTGCCTGGAAGGGAGAATCCTGGTGCAGTATGCCATCAACGCCTCCTCCCCGATGCCCTGTGGCCCATCAGGACACTGGAGTCCTCGAGAAGCAGAAGGTAAGCTAGCCTGGAAGTTCATTTACAAGTTGGGGGTGCAAAGAACAGCTCCTTTAATGTGGCCAGAGCCTTAGGATGGTAACCGTCTTCTCTATATACTGTCTCGTTTGATCTTACAATAGCCTTGCAAGGCCAGTTTATTTTATTTTTGTCTTTTTCCTTAAGCTTTACTGAGACCTAATTAACATATAACATTGTATAGGTTTAAGGTGTACAAAGCGCTGATTTGATACAGGTGTCTTGGCAAGTGATTATAGCACAATAAGGTTAATTAACACAACTGTCATCTCATATTTTTTGATTATCTGTGAGCTCACGTACAATCTACTCTCTGGGCGATTTTCAGGTATGTGATTGTTAACTACAGTCACCGTGGTGTAGGTGAGAACCCCAGAGTTTATTCATCATACAACTGGGAGTTTCTGCCCTCAGCCCAAGATCAAGGCCAGTATCCATGCGTCAGTTCAGCACATGTCCTCTGAACTCCTGCACTGTCATAAGTATGTCATCCCACTTTACATACGAGGAAACAAAGATGCTGAGATACGGAATGAGTACTTGAAGCCACACGCCCGATAAAGACATGGCGTGTGTGTCTGTGTGTTTATGTGTGCCTCCGGACCCTGGCGGCCTATTGATGCACAGAAAATCCCCTTACAGAAAATCACAGGTACTTGGGGAGGCGTCGAGGTTTCAGTAATCTGTGTCCTCTTCATTTGTTGTGGAGAATATCCAGGACACCCACACACACGGCACGACGGTCCCTCTCAAAGTCTTTTTGTCAAGTACCCTCCTTGTTGAGATCCATCTATCAGCAAGACACTGGAGGGAAGCACCTCACCATTGCTACTCTTGGTGGGCTCTCCCCATGAGGGAACCCTCCTCTGCCCCGGGGGTCTCCCACACCCTCCAAGGAGCCAGCAGTCTCTGTGCTTTCTTATGGCCCGGTTTGCTGCCAGACCTACTGGGTTTTCTGTAGAATTTAAGAGAGTGCATTTCGCCCAATGCTTTGTTCCACTGGCACTTGGCCCTGACAGCAGCCACATGGAACCTAGAGAGTCTCGTGGAAAGTTGCCTTCTCAGTTTCCTTCCACGATCCCTATCCTTTAGGGCTCAGTCCTAGTGCCCAAAGCCTGGCCAGCAGAAACCCTGTGTTCTGTGCCTTCCCTTGCCCCCAGAGACTTACTCCACCCATTGGACTCTCTTGCCCCTGTGCAGGGCAGCTGTCATCCACGGTTCCTGGGTGGGGACACCAGCCCATCAGAGAGAGCTGAATCGGATTCCTCCCTGAGGTTCAGCAAGAACTCCCCCCGTTTTCTTTTATATTTTTAGAAAGAAGGTTGAGAAGAAAAAGCCAGAGAATAAAGCAAGGGAGAGGGATCAGAGGAGAGTGAAGGAGAAAAATGACAGCACTGTGCTTTGTTATCTTCTAAAGTAGCTTAAAATAAAAATGAGAGAGCTGAACTCAGGAACTCTAAACAAATCCATCTGGAATGTAAAGCGAGAGGGATGTCTGGGAGAAGCCCTCAGGTCATCCCCCCCCCCGGATCACAGGCTGTCGGACTTGGAAGGGGGGCCTGGCTCATCTAGCCCCAGTTCCCACCCAGGGCAGGAATCCCCCTGGTGCCCTCCGTCACCCAGGCTCTCCTAGCACCCGCGCGTACATTCCTGGGCCTTCCGTTCTAACTCCATTTGTTAGAAAGTTCTTTCCGACATCTACAGTCGTGACTTATCCATCCCAGAGGAACCCACGTTGGGTTCTCACAGAAGAAAGGGCATGTCCCTGCCAGCAGACAAACTGTGTCTGTGCAGGGTGACCCAGGCCCATCTGCGGCCACCGTAGGAGCTGTGTGCCAGACACTATGCTGGGTGTATGGCCAAGACAGAGCTGAGCATCTAACAGGGGAGTCGGATGAGCAAAAGGGTGGTTACCATCTACCATCGCGTGCAGTGAGGCCCATGATAACTGAAACACAGAGCGCCAGGGGAATCAGGAAGAAGCTGACCTCGTCCAGACCTGAGAATTTATCACTGCCCCAGTGATTAAGGCACATTTGAGAACATGAAAGAAGTTTGGTAGGTTTAGAGCAGTGTTTTGGGGTGTGTGTGTGTGTGTGTGTGTGTGTCTGTGTGTGTGTTTTCCAGTGTGATCTGAGGGCTTATGGAGTTCCTGGAGACTTTTTAGGGTATCCTCAAAACCGAAAATTATTTTCATAATAATGCTATGGTAATTGCTTACCATTGTCACTCTCTTTCTCTCCCGGGAGAGCAGTGTTGCTTTCCAGTGGCTGCGTGGAATGTGATGTTATTACTGCTCTGATGGCTAATGGAGCACATGCTTATGTGTTCTCATGTTTGAAGTTTCTCAGTGTTCATTTGTACCATGATAACTACCAGTAGACGTAACCCACATAAATGAAAGCTGTTCAGTAATGCTGAGAGCTTAAGTGGGTTTGGAGCATGAAACGTGAGGTGTGGAGTAGGGGGAGGTTGGACTGGGTGTTCCCTAATGACTGGATGAGGATGGGTTTATGTAGAGGGCAGCAAGGAGCCACCACATGTCTTGGTGGGGGCCTGGGCACACGTGACACACACATGGCACAATGGGTGTGTTATGAAGATTGCACGGTCTTTAAAAAAAAAAAAAAAAAAAAAAAAAGGGGCGCCTGGGTGGCTCAGTGGGTTAAGCCGCTGCCTTCGGCTCAGGTCATGATCTCAGAGTCTTGGGATCGAGTCCCGCATCGGGCTCTCTGCTCAGCGGAGAGCCTGCTTCCCTCTCTCTCTCTCTGCCTGCCTTTCCATCTACTTGTGATTTCTCTCTGTCAAATAAATAAATAAAATCTTTAAAAAAAAAAAAAAAAAAAAGATTGCACGGGCTGATGTGTGGTGAAGAGCCTTGGGACGGCTGTGCTGGAGGAAAGGGAGCCACTGGGTGGCTGTTGCAGGAATCCAGGAAAGGGATGGTGATGGCCCTGGTGTGGCCCATGGCAGTGAGAGAGGGAGCGAAGTCAATGGAATCGAGAGATATTTGGGAGGTAGGATCAGCAAGACTTTCCGCCAAGACTTCTCTGGCTAAAACCATCCTGGTTTGTTCTACTCGCTGCATGAATGAAATAATTTTCAGACGTCTCCCCACACCTCCATCCAACCCAGCTGTCAATTGGCTAAGTCAGTTCTTGGTTTGCTCCTGACCCTCTTAAAGCATGAGATGCAGAGTCGAGTTCATCGGGAAGTGCTGAGCCCCCCGGCTCCCTGAGCTGACTCAGGCGTGCAAGGAAACCCAGCAGCCATGGGTTTTCCTTCAGGATATGTAAATTTAGTGCAATGCAGGCCAGGAAAAGACACTGTTCTTTTTTTAGAGCATCCTATTACAGGCTCTGTGATCCTTTTGGCTCAGACCCTTTTAATATCCTTGAAGAAATAAACTTTTCCATGAGCCAAACTCTGCAATTTATTTCTCAACTCATTTTCATCCTATTTATCTTTGCGTGTTTAAGTTTTTGGACTTCCCAAACTAACATAAAACTCCCAAATCCATGAGCGATGCCAGACATATCTTTGGGGTTGGGGAGAGAGTATGGGATGGGGGGTGGGGTTGAAGAGGACCGGACCTTGGTTCGAGCCCTGCCATCAACGTGCTCTGTGCCCTTGAATGAGTCACTTAGCTTCTCTGAAGATAACATCTCGTGTACAGAATAAATATCCTCTGTAGCTCTAATATTCTGTGGAGCTGTGAATTCTTTAACTTCATATTAATAAGATAGAAGGTTGGTTTTTTTTTTTTCTCATTTAACAAATACTTGCCTCACACCCACTATTTACTCCATTAAGCCCATTCCATGAACTTCAGGTAAATACAGCCACAGAAATTCTTGCCTTTGGCCACAGAAAGTGGTTGGATGCAAAATAGACCCTGTTTTCCTATCTCTTGAGCAAAAACTCTTATTTCACAGATGAGTATTTCCTGAGGTGTTCGATACCACGGACACTCGTTACCTAGGGGGTGGATAGCCAGACCTCATCAACTCAGATCTCAATTAAGATCATGTGCACAGGGGCACCTGGGTGGCTCAGTGGGTTAAAGCCTCTGCCTTCGGCTCAGGTCATGATCCCAGGGTCCTGGGATCAAGTCCCGCATCGGGCTCTCTGCTCTGTGGGGAACCTGCTTCCCTTCCTGTCTCTCTGCCTGCCTCTGCCGATTTGTGATCTCTGTCTGTCAAATAAATAAATAAAATATTTAAAGAAAAAAAGTCAAATTAAAAAAAAATCATATGCACAAACATATATAAAGCATTGCAAGGGCTGGGTTTTCCATGAGAGAGGAACACGTGGCACTAGCTATTTTCATTTTTATTATTTGTGTGAGGCCTTTCCCCCTTTTGGTGCCCAGAATATTTCAGGTGTGCTCAAGTATTCATCTGGAAGACACTTGGCACCAAGGTTTTACAACTACATTTGTGTCAACAGCTGCAACGTCTGTACACAAAGATATGTGAGGGCTGTCTGTATGGATTTTCATAAACGTAAATCTGAATCAGTGTAAGTATGTCTAAATACATTGCACACACGTAGATGGCCTCACTTCCAGTGGACAGCTTCTATAAACACGTAACTTTTCATTTAGTTGCCATATATACAGAAGGGTATGTGTTAACAATGAGGTAACAGTACCTTTGTGCCTTTCCTCCTTCCCGCTTCCTTCTTACTTTTTCCCTCCCTCCCTCTATGCTTCCCTTCCCAACACCCCCCTTCCATGTCTTCCCTACCCCTCCGTTCCCCTTTTCCATTGCCCTGCTCCCTGCCTCACAACCACACCATCCTTGTTCTCTTTTCCTCCTTAGTCACTTTGGTTAGTCCTCATCCCCTCTGACGTTCCTTTGTGTGTGACAAGCCATTTCTCCCCTGGTTTCAGTAGACTAGAAGCTCCATAGGGCCAGAGACCATGTGTGTAGAAACCTGTTGCCCCAGGGACGTGCCTAACATTGGACACAGACCAGGCAGTCAATAATTATTTTTTGGATGGATGGATGGATAGATGGATGGATGGATGGATGGTTGGACAGACAGATGGACAAATAGATGGATGAATACATAGATGGATAGATAATGTCTATGACTTTCAACAGTGGTTTTTCTAAAAGACAGTTCTCACTTGTTTGCTTACAGTTTTTCACTAGCCAGTCCCCCTTGGTATAAAATGCTGATTCCTTAAAATGACCCTGGAGCCCTTTGTGATCTGAGCTCTGTTTAGCTTGCGGGCCTCGTCTCCTGCCGCTGCCTCGTTGTGCTCAGAACCATGGTCTTCTTCTTCCCCCGTTCTTTCTCAGCTCTTCTCTGTCTTGGACTACCTCCTACTCCCAAGCTTTTCCCTATTAATTCCTCCCGATGTTTCATAACAAAGCTCAGTATTCGTGAGCATGTGCTAATAGCCCCCCATTCAAGTTCTACAGCACCCCTATGACGTCAGTATCTTCAGAGGAGGTGGCGCCATGAGAAGCTGTAGAGCTGATCCTCTAGCCCAGCCTCCATTGCTTCAAAGTTTGGCACGCTGCCTGGACCGCTGCTCCCCATCCGGGGTGGACTTAGGCACCGGACTCTCAGTTCCCCCTTTTGTGAAATGATTTTTGTTAAGACCTGTGCCCTAGACTCACTGCCAGGACCAAGAGAGCAGAGGCAGGTAACGTGCTGGGCGCGGCGCCGCGCATGAGGGGATGGTCGGTTCGTGGAACCTGGTATGGTCAGAGGGGTTGTGTGGTGATGGTTGGACTCAGCACACCCCCAAGGCTCTTTTTCACATGCAAGCATTTATCTCTGATGGGCAGACAAGCACACACTTTGCTAAGATCTCCATTCCTGATTATGTACTTGAGTGTAATGTCCAGGCTCTTGTTCCTGTCTTTTGGAAAGCTTTTGGTCCCTCTGTTGCTTAACAAGAAACCAGGGAGAAGGCAGGAACCAAACACGTTTGTCGCTTTTACTCTCTTGCGGCTGCCACCACTGGTAGTCATTTTCTTCAAGGAAGGGAGAAGGGTTCCTCCATCCCTTGACAGTCCCGGATAAAGAATGCGGAGGGGGAGGAATGCTCGCCGGGCACTCCCTACCAGCAGGCATCAGCGTTCCATGAAGCTCTCACTGTTTTAACTCCATATTAACAAGATAGAAGATTCTTCATTTCACAAATAGTTAGTGAATGTCCACTTTGGTTACTATCTACGGCTCAGGCGCTGTATTAAATAACGGTGCCTGGAATTGAGTGAAATAGAGGTCTAAGGGGCAAAAACAGTAACCGTCTTATGGGATCTGGGTGACAATCAGGGGAATAAGTTAATGGCCAGGGAATGTGCTTCCCATGCATTAAAACGCTACCCTCACTAGAGCCCAGTGAGTAGGAAAGATGTATGTGCCAATAACCCACAAAGCTAAGAGAATCAGGAACTCCACTGAGTTGGAGAGTCTCTAGGAAGAAAAGCTTCAGCCTCCCTAAGGAGTCTTATTCGTGCCTTTGACTTAAACCAGTGGTCACTTCTAATCAGCCTTTGCTGCAAATAATGGATGAGCTTTGCCAAGGAGTACTAGAAGAATCCTGTAGTTCCGTCCATCTCGTCCTGCTCTGATGTGTTCTATCTAAAAAGCCTTTTGAATTTTCCTCACACTGTTCCCCTCCCTTTCTTTCCTTTCTCTTCTCTTCTCCATCTCCACTTGGTGTCTTCTCTCTTCCCCCTTGGCTGGGCAGAGACACAGAGATTACAGGCATTGTTATAGCCTTCTCTGTAATACCTGCCCCACCCAAAATCGTTTTCTGGTTTTCATATTGTGAATCCTGTGATGCTGTAACACTACCACAAAGCCATTTTAGACAGAGATTGCCTTTCCCTTTTTGCTTTACAAATGCCTAGTGCCCTACCTCCCACCAACCAGTGATGCAAAAGAAGAAGAAAAAAATGTGGCTAATAGGACAATTTGAGATCTTCCATGCTACCATCACCAGCTGATCTGTATCTCTTGCTAGACTCCCCTAAACAAATTAGAGCCAATGGCTGCACTGAGTCCTGATTACTTTTCTCAGCAGTGCAAAGGAGAGCTCTCTGAGGGTCTAGGGCTAATGATCTCAGCAGAGAAAAATTCAGAAGTTGCTGCAGGCTGAGATCAGTGGGGATGAGGCATTGTCTCCCCAGGGAAGGAGTAGAAGAATCCCTCCTTCCTTCTCCCCGCCACCTCACCCAATACTCCTCTTCCTGAGTCAGACTGGACAGAGCTCTGAGGAGCTCAGTGGTATGGAATGACCTCATGTGGTGAAGAGGAGGAGAGATAAGATGGCTCCAGGACCGCCTTCCAGCTCTGTCATTCATGGTTCTAGACAGTTTCCTCCCAGAATCCTCAGTCCAAGGGGAGAAATGGTCTGTGCTCACCTCTTTTTTGCTGAAGGTTTCTGGTTCTTCTGTCATTTCAAGCAGGTTGTACTGAAAGCAGTACTGCAGGGATCCTAGTTTATTTTAGTGGCCTCTGCATGCAGTAGGGAGAATAAAGAGTATGAACTTCAAGATGAGACAACACTGGGTTCTAATGCTGACCTTCACATCAAGCTGTGAGACTTTGATCAGTTCACTCCACATTTCTGAGCCTTAGTTGCCTTACCTCTGAGATGAGTCTTTGCAAGAAGTAAGCAAGTTCAGGGGATGTATGGGTATTTGGCAAATGTGTGTCCCTCCCTTCTTTCCATCTGAGGCAGCAAAGCCTACAAGTAGGATATGAAGAAAGAAAGTTGGGGCATTGACTCAAGAGTAAGGTACTCACTTGAATGTAGTTTTGACCAAATGTTTGGTGATTCATCCAAGAATGTATCGCAGGGGTGGAGACGAACTCTCTGTTGTCCCTATAGCTGATACACTAGAACACTGAGAGTCTTCCTTCTCCTTCCCCTTTCTCTGAGCTCAGGTTAGGCCAGTCTCTTCTAGCGTCTACAGGGCTTTCAGGAACTCATACCCTCATCTCTTCTCCATAGGTCATCCAGATGTTGAACAGCCCTGTAAGTCCAGTGTCCGCACCTGGAGTCCAAATTCAGCTGTCAACCCACACACAGTCCCTCCAGCCTGCCCTGAGCCACAAGGCTGCTACCTTGAACTGGAATTCCGCTACCCCTTGGTCCCTGAGTCTTTAACCGTCTGGGTGACCTTTGTCTCCACTGATTGGGACTCTAGTGGGGCTGTCAATGACATCAAACTGTTAACTGTCAGTGGGAAGAACATCTCTCTGGGCCCTCAGAACGTCTTCTGCGATGTCCCACTGACCATCAAACTCCGGGATGTGGGTGAGGAGGTGTACGGCATCCAGATCTACACATTGGATGAGCACCTAGAGATTGATGCGGCCATGTTGACCTCCATTGCAGACAGCCCTCTCTGTCTAGAGTGTAAGCCTCTGCAGTACAAGGTGGTCCGGGACCCTCCTCTCCACGTGGACGTGGCCTCCCTCCTATACCTCAATAGAAGATTCACGGACACGTAAGTGTGCTCTCTGGCTAGGGAGATGGTCAGGTGGGTGGGCTACAGAGAATGTAAGGAGGCTCAGAGAGGCCTACCCTAGAAGGAGGTCCATGACTTCTAGGGATTCATAACCTGGCATTGACTGTAGTACTGTCCTAACATGGCAGGGGCAATACGGTGGGAATCATAATACACAAGGAACCAGAAAGCCTGCCTGGGTTTTTGGTGAGAGCTCTAATGTAACGCTAAGACTCCCAGACCTCTCTTAGTTGTCTCAACAATAAAATGAAAGAGGATGAGTAAGATTAGCCACAAGAAAGCCATGTATTACTCATGAAATTGGAAGAGCTGAAGTTTGAAAAATACTTCCTTTTTATATTTAATTGAAGAAGATTTGTGCATTGTGATTGCTTTTCCAGTGAGTGAGAAGGGAGTGAAGTTATACCAGGATACCTAGAAATTGAGCATGTTTCCATGTATTTGCATGAGAATGTTCCTGGAAGGTGAATATAACCAGTCACAGTCTTTGTTTGGTTCCCTTTTCTGAAGTGGGAGAGAGGTTCAGACAAATTTGATCCTAAAGAGTCCATAAAGCTCTAGGTCTCCAGGAGCCTTCGGGGATACACACAACTTCTCTGTGAGATAGTGCTTGTCCCTAATATTCATTTCTCAAACCACCTCTTTCTCAGACTTCCTGGGATTTGTTTTAGGAAAGAGACCACCTTACGATGACCTCATTAATGCTTTGCTTATATGCCAGACAGTGGGCTGAGATCTTCACATCTTTTACTCATTTCGTCCTCTCCATAACCACAGCCCAATTATCCTTCTTGTTTTACAAAGAAGGGAATGACAGCTTAGAGATGTGAAGTCATTTGTCTAAGATCACATAGTTAGGGAGTGGTGAGATCAAGGTTCTATCCTGACTCCTAACCCAGTGTCTTCAACCAGTATTCAATTAAAGATGGGATTTCAATTTCAGCTTTAATCTAACCGACCTAACTTGGGTCCCAAGAATCTGTGAAGTTAATCACCAGACTTTGGTTGAACATCTACTATGCACAAGGAATATGGGCAGGGAACACTTGAACGCTTGAATACTGGCAAGAACAATAGCTCAGAAGTCAGATACCTTGTGTTCAGCTCCAGCCAGTCCACCTACTAATTTTAGGTAAATCCGTCAATCTCTTTGAGCCTTGCTTCCCTCTTCTGTGTGATGAAAATGCTCAAGTCAGTGGCTTCTCTGCACCTTTTGTGGCACTTTCTTTGGTCCTAAGACGATATAAGGCCCAATCTCTGCTCTGTCTACTTAAATATACTCACTGAGCCAATCATTAATAGAAACCAAATTTTGGAGGAAACTTTTAATCTTTTTAAGAGACAGAACCACTTTCAAACACTTTACCAGCACTCCCTTTTACATGCCAGCAATTAACGTGCACATCACAAGCAGACCCGTGCCCATTCATTGACTCAGAGATGAAGAACATCTGGTCAACAACTCAGAGGGAGCACTTGGTTTGTGTTTGGGAATGTACTTAAAATTTAAAGGATCATCTTGCCTTGAAAATATTCCATAACTCTGTCTCTTTCATCTTCTTGCTCATCTAGAGTGGTGAAGCTCTATAAATATGCATCCACTTAAAATTTCTTTATAAAACAATGGAGAGAAGAAGTCATAGATGCCTTAAACTCTCAGTTGAAACACAGCTTTCGTTTTCTGCCTGGAGTTGTGCGCCTGTAAGACCCGACATGGGCTGGCACGTGTGGAAGGGCAGAAATTCAACTGAAGACATGGGGGCCTCCTGAGTTCCATTCCCAGATCGTCATGAACTTGCTCTACAATCTTAGGCGAGTTGCTTACTTACCCTTTCCAGCTTACAGGGGCCTTAATATATAAAGAAGTCATACTAGACTAGGGGTTCTCCAAGTCAGTTGCATGTCATGGGAATTTGGAGCATTTTTAAATCCCTTGTGTTTCCCAGCATCCCCTCTCTGACCCCTCCCCAACCCCCATCCCAACCCCCATCCCTCCCCCAGGTATTGAATTACCTGGTAAGGGGGATAAAGCCGGGCCATCAGAACTTTTTAAAATCTCACTGGATTATTACAATGTGCAAACACGTTAAAGAGCCACTGCACTAAGGCAGGTTCTTAAAGTAGAGCCCCAGACCAGCAGCAGCAGGACCCAAGAACTTAGCGCAAGTCCTTAGATCCCAGCCCAGACAACTGAATCAGGAACTCAACTGTGGGGTCTTCCCAAACCACTCTAATGCAGGCTCCAGTTTAATAGCCACTGCTGTAAGTGATCTGGAAGGCTCAGGGATTTCTAGGGTCTCTTTCCCAGTACTTACTCAGTCTACAAATGTGTTTTGAGAACGTTCTGTGTGCCACAGTGTTCCCTGGGAGCTAGGCATTTCAGGGATGACCTGACCTCTTTCCTGTAGACATTCACTTTGGTACTGAGGACTTTAACCACGTGGTTAAAAACACCCAGTCCTGTGCCACTTTGCATCCAGAACCACCACTCTTCAGACCCACACTATCATATCCCATTCAGTCTTTCATTCACTCAACAAGTCTTTCTTAGGCCCCGCTACGGCATTTCAGACACACAGAGTAGACTGAAGCCTTCATGGACTTCCTCTATGTCTTTCTCGAGTCCCAAGGAATTTACTAGAGACCTAGACTGGACTACATTTCCTGACCTGAATGTTCTCTGAGACTCTAAAAAGAGTAAAACATCATTCCAAGTCAACCTACCATTTCAACTCCTTTATCTCTTGGTAATTTGAGTTCTGAACTCCAACACAAATACATCTGTGTGTGTGTGTGTGTGTGTGTGTGTGTGTGGTGCGGTATGGTGTGTGTGGTGCATTTTGCTGCTTTCACATTTTTTCCATATCAAATAAATTGGCTCTTATACAAGTTCTATATAAAGACTGTTTTGGAGAAAAAGAGGAGAGAGGGAAAAAATGCTTTCTTTTTCTTCCCTGACTCAACCCATTACATGGTTCCCTTTGACCTTTGTCTTCATTTTTTTCCCTCAACAAAAATATTTATTCTTTCCTTTATCTGTGCTGGAGATAGTTTCCCAAGGTATGACATTGATGAAGGGAGAGGCTTCTGTGCTTACCCAATGGACACTTCTAGAAGAGTGATTACTTTTGGCCAGGAAGAGGAGGAAATGTGGAACTTCTCTGTTCGATGGAAACCCATCCATTGAATGAGAAGGGACACTGGTGGAGGAAAAGGGGACCAGCATTGACTCTGCTACAAACTCACTATATGTTGTGCAGACACATTGTATCATGGCTTTGGGCTTTAGTTTCCCTCTTTGTAAAATGAGGGGGCAACACACTAAACTTTTCTCTGTGGGTAGACATTGTTTTTGGGTGACAGGTGATTCATTCACTTTTTGGTAGTAAAAAAGACTTAGCAGAGACTGTCTATAAGAATCAGTACCCAGAGGGCACCTCACTGATTGACTGCAATGGCCTAGTGCAGTGTGTAGTGTGTGGACAATAATAATAAAAATAACAATACCGCCAAACACTTGCTGAATATTCTCTCTGCTTTATGTGCCTTGCCAAATATCTATGAGGCAGCAAAGCTCAGAAGAAAAGCTGAAACTCAGAAAAGTGATTTACTCGACCTAATACAGCTGGTAATGACAGAGGCAGGTTTAAAACCCATATCTAATTCCAAATAATACCCTCTCAACCATAGCACCATACTGCCTTCTACTTTAATAATGCAAAGGCAGAATTCTGGAGCTCTGACACTCATGCAAGCTGGCTCAAGTCTGAGATACAGCAAGTGGAAGAGAGGGTACGACTCACGAGCCACTCCATCAGCTACTGTGACCCACTCTGGGAGTGCAGCAATGCAAGTTACATAGCCAGTTCCTTATGCCTCTGGCTGGGAAAAAAGAGCAGAGAAGCTTCTGTTTCTCGACTTGACTGCCAAGTGCTTATGTACTGGCCACTGTGCAACTTGGGTCTATATGGAATCTTTAAATTACTCAGAGAAGGAAAAACTATGGGTAAAACTAAGACTTTTTTGTTTGTTTGTTTGTTTGTTCTTAGAAAGTGAGGTATAAAGCAAACCAGAAACAACAAATAGCAGTTCACTGTCTTCCGTTGTGCATCTCTCCATCTCTCCATCCTTAATTCATTCAGCGGGTATTTAGCCGTGTCTATCAGATAGCATACACTGTGTTAGGAAATGATGATATTGTGGTGCCAGGACAGGCATGGAGGCTGAGCTCTGGGTGCTCACACTGGGGGAGAAGAGATAGGGAAGCAGTGTCACCACAGGACAGTAGTGCCCTGAAGGCAGAGACAGAGACAAAAAGTGGCTTCTAACTCAAACTTGGAAGAACCAAGGTACAATTAAGGAATAAAGAGTGAATGGATTTTTTTTTTTTCCTGTTAGGTCTGCTAGTGCTTTCCAAGTGCCTAGAACAATTATAGGCACCAAGTAGACAGTGAGTATTTTTGAGTGGCTGTTAAATGAAGAAGGGGAAGGAGTTTAGTGGTTGAAGAGAAATGGAGAAGCTAGGACTTACTGAGCACCTATTATATGTCAAGAACTTACTAAGGGTGTTACTCAAGTAATCTCATTTGATTTGATCTGCATAGCAGCTCCACAAAGTAGGTGGTCTTCTTCCCAGATTATAGATGAGGATCTGGCTCTCAGACTTTCAACAGCTGTCAACCTGCCTGCCTGGGGTTGTGTGTAAATCCATCAACTCCAAAGCTAGTGCTCTTAGTCCTTCATTCTCTGGTTGAACAGATATGTGTCTGTGCCTCTCTCTCAGAATTTTTGATGCAGAACTAGGAATATTTTTAGAAGTCACTTCTCCCAATTGGTTGTATGTGTATCTCAATTAATTATTCTACTGATTTTTCTGTCACGTTCAGACTTGGTAACCTGCAACCATAGTCTCTGTCTGTTTTGCCTCAGCTTCTTGGCATTCTTAATATAACTCTTAGGGGAAATGAATAAGCAAAAGGAAAGGATTCATTTATAAGACCTGAGTGGAATTTCTTAGGAATATGAGTCCAGATTTTACAAATCAGATCTCAGATCGGACTCTGGGCTCTACGTGCTGAGAACCCCACCAATCAGCTCAGAAGCTTCATTGAGCAATCCATTTACTCAGCAAATGTTTGTTCATTCCCATCAGGAGCCCAACTACTTCCTAGGCATTAGAGATGCAGTAGTGAACAGAGCAGGAAAGGTCCTTGTTCTCCTTGATTCCTGTAACGTAGCTAGGAGACACAAACCAGAAATGATTTCATCGTAACCAAGTTGGGTAGGATTTAGTGACTTCAGAGAAGTGATAAGGGAGGGCCTCTGATGAGGTGATATTTGAACAGAGACCAGAAGTGTCTCTTAGTGCTTCATAATAAAGACTAACTGAGCTGCCATCACTGAGATTCGAGCCTGTTTGGAACATGGGGGTCTTATAAAGGATCCTTGGTCCTTGATCATTGTTTGGCTTGTTTTATAATTGACTGTGCTTCTGTATTTGTTCCTTTTCTCTCACTTGGTTCAGATTCTTAAGTACAAACTTTAACACACTCATATACGACAGAATCAGGGTTCCATTATTGGATGAATGAGTAAAGAACGAGTCAGCAGTAACACAAAGTGGAACCTCTCGGAATATGGGTCTCATGCTTCTAGATCTTAGCCATAACATTGACATGGGATCCCATATTAAGCCTCAGAGGACTGGGAAAGTTCAGACTAAATCAGGGTCAGCTGAAAGCACATGTGGCTCTCTCATGCTGTTTCTATGGCTCTCAAGCTGAGTCACCACTTCATTGTTTTTCTTAGTCCTGCTTCTTTTCCTGGCTTTCTGTATGTCACCCAGGCACCCATTCTTTGTTCTTATATGTGTCCATTTGTTAATTCATTCATCCACCAAAGAGTGCAAATCAAATATAATTGTATTCAGTAATGCTTGTTGTTCGGTTTAACAAGTATTTACAAGTGTCTGTTGTGTGCCATAGACTATGCTGGAATTAGGAACAGAGTCCTGATTCCTGGCTTTAGGAGCACCGAGTCTAAAGGGAATGAACAGGCAAAGAATCAGGTAACTATTCTGCAGCGTGGAAAGTTCTAGGGCAAGGAGCACAGGGGGTTGTGGGAAGACATAGGAGAGGTATCTCTCCCAGCTTGAGGTGGTTAAAGAAGCTTCTTAGGAGAAGCAGTGTCTAAGCTGAGACCTTAAATGTGATTAAGGGTTGATCTTTGAAGAGGTTTGCCCTAGTACAGATGGTTGAAACTAGGTAGATTCTCAGCATACATTGATAAAGGAATGAATGAATGAATGAATGAATGAACAGACCAACATACTACACTTTATGGGAGCAGTACATGTTCGGTCAGAGACCAAACGGAGTTTTGAGGGAGGAACATAGTAAACTGGGCTATTATCCACTTTGGTTCTTAAATCTGTTTCATCCCTTTTAAATGCCGTAGAGTACTCCATAGTGGGAATGTGCTACAGGTTGTTTAGCTGTACCCCTAATGCTGGGCATTTGCATTATTTCATATCTCATTCTATTATAAGCCAGTGCTGTAGTCAGTATTCTTAGAGGAACCTCTTTGTGGGCACATGTGAACATTTCTCTAGAGTTGATACGGAGAAATGGTATTACTGGGTTGTAATACTGGGCCTTTGTCATTTTAAGGGGTACAACCTCTGGTATTCTGAGAGGGTGAACTAACTCACAGCCCACCAGCAGTGTGCAGCAGGACCTACCATTCCTCAATGTCCCCCATGACCTGACAAAACAGAAGTGCTTTGTCTTGTCCATTTCATGATTGAAAACATGGATTCTGATCCATGGTCTGGTGACTGAACGTCTTGAGTGAGCATCTTTTCAAATTTATTGGATATCTACACTTCTCTTCTGTGACTTGTCTATGAATGCCTTTAATTGTCTGTTTTCCCATCTGTTAAACTGGGAATTTGATGTCAGCCCTCCTGCTTACCCACAATGGTATTGGGATCTAGGGTAAAATAGGTAGTCAAGAGAGAACCAGCATTTATGAAGAAGTTACTCTTTGTGTAATCATGTATACCTTGATATGTTTTTCAAATGCTGACTTAGTATGTTCCCTGCCTGGGAACCATGTCGCTTTCTGAAAATACAATGGATAAGGAAATAAGGAACACCAAACCAGTTTCTCCCCTCTGTGGGGCCGAAATTTAGTCCCTGTGTTAACCACCGTCGCATATGCAGATAGCACCTAGTACTAGTAGCACTAACATCCCTGCTACTAACTAACATGTAGTGAATACTTCAGATATGCTTAGTATTATAAACCTACCAATGAGGTATAGGTATCAGTAGGCCTTATTTTTAGATGGGGAAGCTGAGACTCCAAGAGGTAAAGCCATTTATTTAAGTAAGATCTCACCATTAATAGATGGTAGAGTCAAGTTTTACATCTCCTTGCCTGACCGCCAAAGGCTGTTCCTTGCAAATTACTGAGCACAGTTATTGCTGTGACAGGCAGAGCATAAGGTGGCATCTTGATGGATGGAGAAAGTCGATATTTCAATTAGCTTTTCTTGTTTCTAAGGTGCATTAGAATAAGTACACAAAAGAGAACAAACACATTCCTTTGTGTTTTGAACATTTAAATAGATGAGGAGGGGGAGACTTGTTGAGTGTGGAGAGTGTCAGACCAGTGTGGTTTCCAGTCATGTTCTGCTGAAATGCACGCTTCAGGTCAGACCTCTTCCTGAGTAGGTCCTTCTCCCATGCCAACCCAGATGGTCTCATCTGCATTCTGATGTCCTGCCCACCAGTTTTGATGAACAGCAACAGGAGTAAGAGCTATCTCTCCAAACCCAGAGCAAATACCTCTGTTCCTAGCCCAGGCTAGCAGGCTGTTTGGTCAGCACAATTTTACTCTATTTCTAGAAGCTGGGCATCATCTTCCTATGACTCCCTCTTGTCAGTCTTAGGCCAAGTACCTCTCAGAATGAAATATGGGTTCCGGGAATATTAGAGTAAGCAAAAGGTTTAGTAAAATCAACAGATCTCCACGGTCAGCAGTAGTGTCCATGGAGGTGCTGTCTCCATACCTTCATGATTTTGAAAGTGTGAAGGGTTCCTGTTTGGTGCTAACAGCACTGAAATGACTTATATGGATTTCTATGGTTCAGTCTGATGCACCACTGGACTTTAAAGTGAGTTGTTACAGTGTCTCTTCAACAGATGTTAAAAAAGACCCACAGAGGTTAAATGATAGACACAGGGCTCCAATGATAAATTTATTCATTTGCTCCTTCGAGAACAAGTGCCCTATTGCATTCGAGTCTCCATGCTGGTGCCGGGATTCTGAATCTTATAGCTGGATAGGAGGTCTGGACTGAATAATAGCTCAAATTAAAAGAGAATTATAAGTTAAAGATTATTATTGTGAGGTTATAATATGGTATAATCCCTCCTTAAATTAAGGGGGGGTATATAGAAGTCAAGACGGGAGAGGTAATCAGAGGCCAGATTATGAAGAAGGTGTGGTCAACGCTACAGAGTTTAGGTTTATTTGTTGGGAAATAAAGGAACAAGCCAATCAGACCTGTGTTTTTTTAAATAAAATTGCTCTGGGTACTGTGTGAAGAAAGGACTGAGGGAGAATGAGAAAGTCCATCTAGAAGTTATTGCTAAAGTCTAAATCAGAGATTATGTTTATTTGCATAGTGAAGTGGATGGATTGGAGGTTTTGTTTTAAAGGTAGAATCAACAAAATTTGATGATGTATCAGATGCAAGGTTTCAAGAAGGAGCTGTCCAATGACTTTCAAGTTTCAGGTTTGAGTATTCGGAACGAGGGAAATATTATTTCTGGAAATCAAAGAACAGATTTTAATTTAGTATGTTATTAGAGGGCGGGGTAAGGTATGAGTCCCTTTGGAAAACAACGAGTTAGTGTAAGGGGATTTTGCAGTGGGTGTCTTGATAGCACCTACTCCTTTGTTCTTTCGCTGTTCGCCCTGAGGGTTGGTAGGTTGGAGTGGACTTAGTTGTACTGCTCTAATTCCTGATTTTTCAGAAAACAAATAAATGAATAGGAAGGAGAAGGAAAATAAGAGCCATCAGAGTAATTACAGATGTGGAAGGAATGGAGGAATTTATCGCGCACTGGACATTGGCAAGAAAAGTGGACAAAATCCATCCAGTCTGTGCTCAGAGATGATGAGAACCCTTAGGGCAGGTCTTAGTGGGTTTCTGTTGTGTCTGTTCTAACGGGAACCTCAGACATTACTTTAGAGAGGCTGAATTCAAAATTAAGAGACCTGATTCCCAGGCCAGAACACAGCTGCTTTGCTGTGTGACCCTGACTGGGTCCTTTCAGTGGTTTGAGCCTCCGCTGCTTCCCCTGGAAACAAAAAAAGGGTGACATTTCCTGTCCGTGCAGTCTCGCAAGGGGTATCCTGAGAAAACCAATGAGATAATGGGCATGCCAGAACACGATGCAACCCAGGGAACCGTAAAGCTTTAAATGTTCCTGATTCTTCCTATTGTTTGGTTTTCATTAGGCTTGTTCTTGGCCAGGGCCGGTCTGGAGAGTATGTGTGAAAGGCAAAAGCACAGGCGTGCACAGACACACACATGAAACAGTTTCCCATGAAACTCTAACCAGAGTTGCTAAGGGTCAATGTTGGATTAGAGGAAAGGAAAGACAAATTGCACTATAATCTCTGTAACTCAGCTAAAGAAAAAAAGAAAAAGAAGAAGAAGAAGAAGAAGAAGAAGGGGAAAAAACATCTCCCTGAAGTGCTGGCCATGGAATCAGACCTGGATTCCAGCACTGATCTCTTAAAATTTTTGCTGAGACCCTGGCCTGCGACTCCCCCTCTGTGGACCCAAGCTGCCCTTCTGTGAAATGAAGGCACAGGTAGATGACTCTGCAGTACATTTTTGGCTCCGGCATTCTGTTCAGACCCTTCTTGAGCTCATCTGCCTTGAATGCATCTAATTCAATGAGGGTGAAGGGAGCAGGTCACATGTCACATGAGCGAATGGGTCTGCACTGTGAGCTCACAGACTGGGCATCTCTAGAGAAAGCCTTCTAGACCCACGGGGCCTCTCAGAACTCCTCACAGACATCCTGTGTCTATCTCAGAGCCTGCCAAGCTCCCTCTGCGACAATTTCAGAATATATCCCTGTGTTTTTCCTGTTTGGTGGCATTTTGACTTGACTGTGTGACCCCAGAGGTGGGGACTAGGTCGTACTTGTTCCATGATCCTCAGCTTCTGTGTATGAGGCCAAGGCATCGAGTAGATGGTCAATAAATGTAGGTAAATTCGATGCATGTACGCGTGAGTCAACTCTGTGACAGATCGATAAATCAGAAGTTGGTGATAATACAGATGACGGACGGTCTAACGGAGGCCTGTCTTTTAACTTCTGAGGTGGATTAGTTGCCAGAGAATCAGAAGGACAAAAGAGAATCTTCTAGCAGTGTCCTTTTTTCTCTTGGGTCCTCAGGTCCCCTATCTTAAAGTGAAGGTCTTGGCCCAGATGATGTACGCCAGCCTTCCATTCATCCAGCAGGTGTTGATTGGGCACTGTCTTTATCACAGGCCATGGGCTAGGCAGCGGAGATGAATAAGCCAGTCAATGAAGGAGTCCTAGCCCTCTAGAAACTTCATCGAATTAGTATAAGACGTGAACAAATCAACAAGTGGTCACAAACTAGTGAGAAAGGTGGTTGTGGTGGAAGAAGGAGATGGGTAGGAGCTCCTGACTGTCTTAAAGGGCTCAGTGAGCACCTCTGGGAGAAGGGTAGCACCTGAGCCATGGCCGGGGTGTTTAGCAAGGGGTAGGAGTTGAAACTGCTTGCTCCTGGCAGGTTGGGGGCAGGGGAATGGAATTTGAGAAAGAGAGGTGGGGAGAAGCCAGTAATGATGGCTCTAGAGTGCCCTGCCAAAGGGGTCTGGGCTTCATCCTGAGGGTGCTGGGGAGTGGCAAGAGGATCCTGACCAGATTTGGTTATAGGACAGGTCTTTGGGGATGTGTGGCTCTCACGGGAAATGTAGGGCTAGAGGCACAGGTTGGAAATGGTCAGAGAAGTAAGACACTTGTCGGAACTGGAACAGGAGACCGGCAAGCTGGGCGCGGAGAGAACCGGACACGCTGAGTACTGCAAGGGCAAGGATGTACCTGGTGACTGGCAGTGGGAGGAGGGGGGAGGGCGGGTCACAGCAGATAACTCTGGTACTCACATCTCAGAAACCCGGAAAGCAGCATAGAGGCATTGTTGAGTTGGGATGAGAGGAGGACGCATTTCAAAGGACCTTCCCGTTGCCAGCTTTGAATCAGTGACAGGAAAAGAGCTAGAGTTCACTCTGAACCGTAAAATTTCTTCCCTGTGGAGAGAGGCAGGAGCAACTGAGGTGAGCTTGTGTGTGAACATGCATGTGTGAGTGCACATGTGTGAATGCTTGAGAGAGAGAGAGAAAGAGAGTGTGTGTGTGTGTGTGTGTGTGTGTGTGGTGCGGGGCCAGATAGGACCTGTGAGTCCACCTGTTTTCATCATCCACCGATTCTCAAAGTGTAGTCCGGAGTTCTGAAAAGGTCCCCTGGGGGGGTCGTGGGGTTAATCTTCTGTAGCACTAATACCTATAACATTACAAGGCATGGGCTTTGTTTTCTACCGAGATTAATCATTCACTCATGGGCTTTAATACAAGCCAGACGCCACCTCACTGTGCCTCACGCAAAGCAGTGCCAGTCCCCACCCCACCCCCCATGCTACAGCTGGCTTTTGCATTCTTGTTGTCGGAGTGGGTAGTGGATTTGTTGTTGTTGTTGCTGGTTTTTTGGGTTTTTTGGTGTTTTTGTTTTTGTTTTTGTTTGGACCCGGCTTCAATATACTATGAACTGAAAAGTTTGGAAACTTCCATCCAAGGATGTTAGTCCAAAATACCAGGAAAGCTGAACTCTGCCATTAATTATCTGTATGACTTGGGGCAACTCATTCCCCTTCTCTGGGCTCTAATGGCCATCCCACGATTAGAAACTTGGAATAAGTGATACCCGAAGCCATCCAGCTCTGTTCCTGCATTTTTGTGTTTCGTTCTTGAGCTAAGCTCCTTGTATACAAACCCAGTCTCTGAAAATCTGAAGCCGAGAACATTCTGAAGTGCTCAGCCCCACTGCCATCTAGGAGGTGGACTCAGAATCTCTCAGATCTGGAAGGAGCATCGAAACACTGACATTCTACCAGAGAGAGAATCGAGCCCAGATAGGGGAGGGCAGTTTCTTAGAGGACACCGTCATTTGACGGCAATTCAGGGAATTGAAACTCGGGCTCTGATTCCCAGTCCAGGAGCTCCTTCCCGCACGTAGCAGAGTGCTGGAGTTTGGCCAACCAAACCTGGGGACTCCACTTTGAGTCCGGCTCTCTGTGATCACGGAGAAGTCTCCGATGAAGCTCGGAGTGAAATCGTAGAAAGCTGACATCAGTAACGTCACGGCAGCTGGTGCTGGTGCGGGGGGTGATATAGGAAATGAGAGAACACATTTGGCCAAGCTCAGGGTCCATGTGACCGTCCGAGAGCCCTCATTTCAAAACAAACTCAACCTTTTAGGTTCAAGCTCTCCCTCTCGTCAGAAACGTGACTTCCTGCTTCTAAGAAGCCAGGCTTACAAAAGGGCTTAGGAGGCTTCGTGGACATCAAATAGCTCTTACAAAATAGCGTTTTGATGAGTTAAGTGTAAATGAATCAGAAACATAAGGATTACATTTTCCCCAAGTGCACATGGGTTTCAAAATTTGAGGGGAAATGTAGTTTGCTAACTGCACGCCGGCTTTCACCGAACCCAAAGCATTCATGGGGCGGGCGGGGGGGGGGGGCGGAGAGAAAAAAGAGAAAGCCCAGCCCCCAAATGGTTTTAGATGTGGTGCCAAATTCAAAAATGCTGTTGGGCTTGCCCTCTGTCAGTAATAAAATTGCTGGCCACCCAGAGAGGCCACAGGGAGGAGAAAGGAGATTGCTTTCCCCACTGGCCCCTGGTCCTCAACAACTGTGTTCTGTTAGTGCCCCTCAATCACCAGCTGTCACTGGGTCCCTACTCTCTCGACTCACTGGCCCCTGCTTGGCCTCGATTTTCACACCATGCCGCATGCCTTGTTTACCTCCAGCCATAGCTGGTGTTTCAGCTCCCAGAGGCCTTGGCGCCCCATCAGCTTGTCACAGACCCCCAGCTCTGTAATCAAGAGACCTGTCCGTCACCAGCAGGGGTGTTTGGGGAAGCTGTCACACATCGCCTTTGGTTGCATTCAGGAAAAACAAGAGTTCCTTGTAGATCTTTCCTCTCCCCTCTCTTTAATGTTATCCAGGTGTGGCATTTTCCCCAAACTGGCAAATGTCTTCCCTTCCAGTCTATGCCTGACACAAACAGCCCGTTAAATCTCAGCACCTCTGTTACCTTAGCCCAGGATTTGAGGCTCTGGATCTTTTATAATTTCCACATTGTCCCTCTATTCTTTCCCTTGTATTTTATTTCATTGCACCAAGAAAGTAGAAAATCATTTCAATTGGTGGTAAAAGATGATTAAAACAAAATAACAAAGGCCTTGGCTGAAAACTGTTAGTTTTATTAAATTTGCTACTGTGTTTTAAATTGGTACCAGGGCAGCTCTTTAGACAATTATATCAAAGGCTGCTGGAATTAATCGGTTGCGTGTATGCATTTGCTCCTTCCTGAGCTGTGGACAGAGTGGAGGCAGCGTTGCAAGCAGGGAAAGAATGAATTTTGTGTTACCTGGGTGTGAGGGATCCGAATGCCCAGTGGACTTCAGAGCCCTGCCAACATACTCCCATTCGTTTCGTCAAGGCTGTGGGTTGAAGCTAGTAAATGATGGATGTTGTCCCCCAATAGCAAGACCAAAGTCCCAAGTCTCCCCCAAGCCTTTGGCATCCTTCCAGACACTACTTGGTCCCTGCTCTGTGTTGGGGCTCTGAGAACCCTACCTCAGGTACAAGCACCATTCAGTACTTGATTTATCCTTCCTTTTGCCCTTTGAACTCTTTGAGACCAATGATGTTATCTTCCTCTTTGGGAATGACTCCTACCAGAAACTCCATACATGCTTTTTTTTTTTTTTTTTTTCTTCTTCCTTTTTCTTTCTCTTTTTCTCATTCTCTATCTTTTCTTTTCTTCTTCCTTCATCCCTTCCTTCCTTTTTTCTATCCTTTCCTCCTTCTCTTTCTTTTCTTTCCTTTCTTCCCTTTTTTCCTTCCTTCCTTCCCTGCCTGCCTCCCTCCCTCCCTTTTTTTTATTTCTGAATAGAAGAAAAATAGTTTGGTCCAAAGAGGAGAATGGATTCATCCAAAATCACTACCAAACTCAGGGGAAGAACTGCAGTCATTTCCTCTGACATGTAGTCCAGGTGGCCTCCACAGTGCTCCCAGACTCTGTCTTGCAGGCTGTTTTGTTCCCAAGGGCATGGGATGCTGTCCATCCCAAAACCTTAACAACCACCTTTGCCCATAAAAAGTAAAACCAAAGTGCCTCTCAGCCTAGAACAAAAGTTAAGTGTTCTCTTAAGAATTCAAGGTGAGGAGTGCCCGGGGGGGCTCAGGTTATGGTCTCAGGGTCCTGGGATTGAGCCCTGAATGGGGCTTTTTGCTCAAGAGGGGGCCTGCTTCCCCCTCTGCACTTGCCCTACTCGTGCTCGCTCGCTCTCTCGCTCTCTCTCATAAATAAATAAAATCTTAAAAAAAAAAAAAAAAGAATTTAAGGTGATTTAAAAAAAAAAAAAGAATTCAGAGGGATACCCAGACAACACTGGGATTAAGGAATATATTGTTATGTATGACTGTTAAGGAATGAACTCTAGCACTGGGCTCCAGAGGCATTTAGTGAGGAAGGATGTTTTGTTGTAGGTTTGGTTCTCTTTAAAGAAAACAATATGGCGTCTCACATGGGCCAGAACTTGGCAGGGACTCATCTTGTTCCTGCCTCATGCACCTCAGGAGCGGCATTTGCTCTCCCTACCACCATGTACTCCATTTCTGCCTTTCCCCTTAAACCAATTATCTATACGGCTACCAAAACGGTCTTCCACAGAACAAATATGATTACATCATTTGTCTAGAAAGCCGGTGTTCTCCTCCTGTTCCTGAATTGGTTTGTCCTTCACTTCTCCAGTCAAGCCAGAAAGCCTTCTTTGGGAAGTCTTCTCAGATGCTCTCCTTCTCAGCCTGGGTCAATATCACTCCTCGATGCTCCCATAGCCCCTACACTTTCTAGGCTGTGTTGAAGACATCTATTTGGATGTCTCTCTTTTCCCCCAGTGGCTTATTTGCATCCACAAAGCAGGACCATAGTTTGTTGGTCTTTGCGTCCCAGACCTGCAAGAACCTGGGAGGGCTCAGTGCTGTCTGCACAAATCAATGGATGAATGAATGAAATGATATAAACACATTTAGCCAGAATTTGAAAAATATAATTAGCATAAAACTAGCTAGCTGAATGTGTTTCTCCTATATCCCTTTTTCATGGACACTAAAGATGGAGTGATATACACAGATTTGTGGTCTTATATTCATGCAACATAGTATGCATTACCGTTTATACATACAAAGATACAGGGAGGGTTGCCCACCAGCAAGTTCTTTGTAGCTGCCTCAAGGTAATAGAATTTGATATGATTTGACTTGATTTTCACTTCTTTTTTTATAGAGCTCTAACTTGTTAAAATAAACATGAGTGATCTTTATGGTTAGGAAAAAATAAAGCAATTATGATAATATGCTGTCATTTCTCAATTAAGAAGAAAGGTCAGCTCTCACCCTAAAAATATGTTAGAACTGAAGTGACTTTCCTCTACAGCTCCACAGAAGAAATAAAATATAATTTAGTCTGAGTTGCAGCTTCGTGAAAGACTTTAGGAGTATGAGGAGGAGCTTGACTTACCTTCATGTAGTCTTAGCCTTCTGCTTTTGGATTGGGTATTAATTGGATATTAACGTCTTGTGTACTAATATGTGCATATCCAAGGAGTCAGCTCAGTGTCATGGAAAGGTCAAAGGTTCCAGAGTCAAACAGCATGGTTTAAATTCTGCTTTATAATCTGTGACCTTGGACAGATCACTGCATTATGCTGGACCTCAACTGAACAATGTGAATGGTTTCTACTTTTCAAGTTTATATTAGAAATCGTATGCAGAAATTTGGCGAGATAGCTAATCTAAAGATATATCCAGTATAGAACATCTATCCAGATATTCTAGATGAAAACATAACTGATATTACTATCATCCTTTAAAATGGGTGACTGAGATCAGAAAAGCAGAAAAATATGTGGCCAAAGACAAGACATAAAATGAAACAGAACTAGACAGGTAATTCTGAAGCTGATGTTTTACTGTTGTAGTTGGGATAAGGGAGAACCATCAGCTTTGGCAAGCAAGTGGATTGAATATCCTTGCTCATCCCATGAGAAGAGATTTGGCCCTGTGAGTTTTCAAGGTGAGGAATGGTAACTACGGCTTTCAAAATCAGACAATTATATCAAAGCCTGCATGTTTAGTCTACATGTTTAGTGAAAATGTTTACTAGAGGAGAAATATACATGTGTATGTTCTAAACCTCATGAAGATTGAGGTTTGAGTTTATACTGTGCAGTATGGTCTGGAAATGCCCGAGTTGAGCAACTACTGAGAAGAAAAAGAGACAGAGAGAGCAAGGAAAAGAGAGAGAGAAGAGAGAAAGTTCTAAATTAGTGACATTCCAGAGGTACCTAGAAGTGAATATGAAATCACTCTGGAGGAGGATATAGATTTGACCCAGGGGGCATGGCATTCCCCCTGATTAAAACCTAAAAGGCATGAGGTCACATTTCAAAATTGAAAACACAAAAAAAGTAAACGAGACATCTAGAGAAGGGTCAGCAGTGAATACCAAGATTCCTATTAAAGTTAGATCTTGGTAACAAGTATGAATGTTAATTAGTACTTTAGGGTAAATGAAAAAAACAAATAAAATTAGGAAATATTGGTCTCCAAAGATTAGAAGGACTGAGAATGGGGAGGAAAGAGCAGAAATCAAGAAATCCAATGAATCCAGAAGAAGGCAAGAAAGGGAGAAAATAAATATGCGAAAAAAGAAAAGGAATGATAATTGGAAAGCACAAAGAAGATGTGAGAAATAAATCTAATACAATAGTCATTCCACTAATCGGATTAAAGTACCGATGAAGGTTTTCAGGTTGGAATTAACTAAAGATAAGTTCACTGAAAAATAAAAGGTAATGGAGTGGAAAATATTTTCCAGGCAAATACTCAGAAAAATAAATTAATATTCATCAGACAAAGGAAATATCGAAGCAAAAATATTACTAAGATAAAGAGGTCACCATTTAAATGATGAAAGGAAATTATATAATAATTTTGAGTTTAAATATTCCAAATAACATGACCTGAAAAATGTATAAATCTGCTATGCTTACCTAAAGTAGTGATAAATCCATAATGATATTAGGATATTTTAACACACCTTTCTCAATAATTAATAGATTGAGCAAACTAAAATAATGATCTGGAAGATTTTGAATAATACAAAAATATGTTTCATCTGATAAAAGTATATAGAACTTTGCCAGTGAATTAAATTATATACATATTTATTTCTGAGATATGTAGAATATATATTTTTTTTAATTTTCCATATCATAGGCCAGAAGACATCAAATATTAAAAGAATCAGTATCACATAGAACATTATTTCTTTTTTTAAGAACATTATTTCTATGCTGCAACACATACATACATAAATAAATTAATAAGAGAAAACTTTTTGGCAAATTAAATATATAACCAAGAAGCAAAGTCTTGTGTGAGATATTAGCAGACAGAATTAAGGAGTGTATTAACACCCCCACACTAATGCAGACACAAACATTGTACGTAGTCTAGATTATCCCAGAATGAGAAGAGATTCTAATGTTAGAGGGTTTCTGGATTCCATTAATTCACAATACTAGCATATTAAATGATTTTTTAAACAAGGTTGTCTTACTAAGATGCCAAATTTAAGTCTCTTGTTAAAAATCAGTCTCCCTTATGATCAAAACAAAACAAAGCAAACAAAACAAAATTATCTAGGAACAGAAAGGAACATCCTTAACCTGCTCAAGGGTCTGTACTGAAATACGGTTAGGTACCATGCTTAATGATAAAATGTGAGAGATATTCCTTTTGATCCCAGGGTCAAACCAAGAATGCCTAGTAACACCATTGGTCCTACCTGGCACGGGTGGACAAGAAATATAAATAAAAATTCTGAGCACCGTAAATGAAGAAACAAACTATTACTATACTTACCTATAAGAGAATACATGGAGAAATTAATAAGGATCAGCAAAGTATCAGCATGAACAAAATAATCATGAGGACATCTAAATAGAACACCTATTACAAAACTTAATTATTTTTATCAGCCCCCAAATAGGACAGTACAATTATAGAAATGCATGTACAGGTGTGTATATATGTGTATGAGTAGATAGACAGAGTAAAGCTACCATTTATTATAGCTCTGACATCTATAAATGCTTAAAGTTAGGAATATATTCCTAATAAAATATCATCCCCATTTTTATGAGGAAGGATTTAAAACTTTACGGAAACCATAAAAGGAGACCTAAATAAATGAAAAGATAAACTCTGTATAAAAAAGGGAGGACGCAATAAAATAAAGATGTCTTTCCTCCTCAAATACATCTATAAATTCAATGAAATTAGAAACGAAATCCCAACAGGCATTTCAAAAATGAAACTAAATTCACGTGGGAAGAGCATCGGCTTCTTTTGAAGGAGTAAACCAAAGTATAGAATGGAGTTGTAGCATAAATCAAGACTTTTATAAAAGTATGGAAATTAAGACAAAGTGCTGTTGATAAGATGATTAGAAAAAAAGTAGACCAATTAAACAAGATAACCCAAAAGCAAACTTACCTAAGTACAGAATGCTGTATGGGAAAGGCGGTATTACAGTTTAGTAGTGAAAGGATTAGCTATTATATAAAAAAATGCTGGACAAATGGCCCCTCCGTATTTGAAGGGAAAACAATCATTACCACACATCACTTTTTAAACTGTATTGTTTATGATCAAAGCCATATATGTGAAAATAAAACCCATAAAACTATCCAAATGAAATAGAGGTGATTATTTTATGACTTTGGAGAAAAGGAACATTTATTCAAGAACACATGAAAAGTGCAAATCGTGAATGACATGATTTAAAATTTCTATTCAACAAAGCAGCATAAACAGAATGAACAAAAGAGGAGTCCTAGACTTGGAAATGATATTTTCAATAACTTTAATTACAGAGGATTAGTATCCATTATATCTAGCAGTTAAAAGAAAAAGAACCCAATTTTATAAAGGCAAAAGTGATGAACAAGCAGGTAAGCTAGGAATCTACATGGTCAACAAACACATGAAATGATACTCAGGCCTGTTAGTAATCAGGGAAAGGGAAAAGGTCGCAGTAATTAAATGTCATTTAATATCCACTGGATTGGCAAAAAAATTAATATTAGGCAGACTCAAGTGCTGACCAGGACCTGGAGCATTGGGAAGTCTGTTGACAGTGTGTTAATTGCTACAATCTTTTGGGAGAATAATTTGGCAATAACTATAAAGTCGCAGATGCAGTTGCCTTCAACCGAACGACACCACTTTAGATAGATTTCTTTCGAAAATTCTTGCTCTCTACACAAAGGAAAATGAACACAATGTTTAAAAGTAACATTATTGGAAATAAACAAGCTTAATAATAATAATATTTGTATGTCTTCTTTGGAGAAATGTCTGTTCATGTCTTCTGCCCGTTTTTTTACTGGGTTGTTTATTTTTGGAGTATTAAGGAGTATTAATTGTTTATTTTTGGAGTATTCTTTATAGATCTTGGATTCTGGCCCTTTATCTGATATGCCATTTGGAGATATCTTCTCCCATTCCGTAGGGTTGCCTGTTTGTTTTGTTCACTATATCCCTTGTTGTGCAGAAGCTTTTATCTTGATGAATTCCCAATAATTCATTTTTGTCTTCGTTTCCCTTGCCTTTGGAGATGTGTCTAGCAAGAACTTCCTGTGGTCAAAGTCAAAGACATTGCTGCCTGTGTTCTCCTGTAGGATTTTGATGGATTCCTGTCTCATATTTATGTCTTTCACCCGTTTTGAGTTTATTTTTTGCGTGTGGTATAAGGAAATGGTCCAGATTCATTACTCTGC